>NC_034420.1:11705369-11800369 GCF_002078875.1 Numida meleagris
CATCCCATCCCATCCCATCCCATCCCATCCCATCCCATCCCATCCCATCCCATCCCATCCCACGATCCAGGCTGTGCAGAGCTGCGCGACCTCTAATTTAAGACCACAGAATATTGTGCTGCCATATGGACCCTTACAACAGCAGCCCATCCCTTTGCCTCTGTGCTCTTTGAAGAGCGGTGGGGAAGCAGCAGACGGTTTTGTAGGTATGCGCACAGGATTACATTCTGCCCTTGGCAGAACATCCTCATTTATATAAAGAAATGACAGCCACAAAGTTTGAGAGTTAATTAAAACAAAGCTACTAGCTGGCTTGACATATGTTTAAATTTGGGATTCTGAGCCTGCTTGCTAAATTAAATGTTTGCTTCGTAGATTGACTTCGGCAGAGTTGCACAAGATATAACAGGGAACAGAATATGTCCGATGCTGCAGGTAAATCAGTGCTGAGCCTGGGAGCATCCTGAATGATGAAACCAAGTGAAGAGCCGCATAGGGATTGCAGCGACCACACCTGAGATGAATGCCCCAGGTTTTCCTTCCCAAGTCATCATGGATTGCAAACCCATGCTCGTGCAGCCATACACAGAATGGCTTGGGTTGGAAGGGACCTTAACGAGCATCCAGTTCCAACCCCCAGTGGCGTTCCACCCGCCAGTGGGGTTCCGATAAATGAGTGGGTTCCATGGGGTGAGCGAGCAGGTTCTGGGTGCTGCAGCTGTGAGTGCATATTGCAATGCCCGTGCCCTCCAGTTGGGACCTTTCCAAAATTTGTCACAGTGGAACTGGGGTGGGTCCCCAAGAAGAGCCTGCAAGCCAAGAGAACCCGGCTTCAGCCAAAGCCACGGGTGGTGCCAGCACGTGGCTTTGGCACGTTGCTGAAACGCCGCTTCACTGACTTCTTCCACTAACAGCCCAGCATTTCTCCCTCTCTTCTTCCTCCTGAAGTGTTTCAGTGGAGACAGCTCTCATTTTGGCCTGTTGGATGTAATGCCGTGGGGATTAATTGGGTGCATGCAAAATAAATGTGGATTTGTTTCTGAGACGGAAGAAAGCCTGTGGATGTTAAGCCTCGAGCTGGAAAGGGAAATGGTGTACCTTGCTGAGGCACTTTTCAAAACAAATATAGGATGAATTAATCGCAGCTCAATCCCCATTTGGAAGCTCTCTTTGCTAGCAAGCTGGGTCGCCCGGCTCGCAGCTCGTGCGCTGTGATGCTGTGAGGCAGAATGCAGCAAAAATGGGTAAGGGCTGGTGCTGGCCCTGGTGCTTCTGCAGGGGTGGGTGATGGAAAGAGGCCGTGAGCTCCGTGTGCCCGCTGGGAGGTGGCACCCAGGACGCAGCTCCTCCGCTCGCCCTTTGGCTGGGCTCTGGGATGGGTGTTGGTATGCTGGTGATGCTCCTTTCTGCAAATCTAGTTTTTAACCAGGAGGAGAGAAGGAAAAAAAAAAATCTTTAAATAATAAATGAACCTCAAACATGACCGTGTCACAACAGGACATTTTTTTTTCTTTGGCATTGCTTTATCCTTCAGCATTTATTGGTTGAAGTTCAGCTCAAATCTCACGTGAACGGAATTGATTTGTTGTTTCTCTTTCCTGTATTTTTCCCCCAGAAAAGGCAAAGTGCTGTGCTCAGCAACAAACCCACCTGTGGGCAGGAGTCAAGCCCTGCTCTGCAGCCCAGCAGGCACTGCTCCTGATATGCCAGGGTGCCTCCAAACCTGGGGCAGCAGCACTGGGGATGCTGCAAAACCACACGAGTGCTTGAATCGCTTGGGGAGGTGAGGGCGACTGCAGGACTTTTAAAAGCAGTTGTGAGCCCCGGCTCTGTGGGAGGGCATCCAGACCTTGAAGGAAAGGGCAAAGAGCACAAAACCAGTAGAATAAGGGAAAAACTTGGGAAGCAAAGTGGGAGTTCTCTGCGTTGAGAGTGACTTTGAGGTTAATCTGCATGGGACCGACCTACGCACAGCTTCTAGCAGAAAAAGAAATAAAACAAACTAGCCAGTGTTCCCCGTGGATCCACCTGGATGAACCAAATCCCCACAGTCAACAGAGAAATCTGCTGCATTTGCTTTGGACGAACAGAGGCAGCAGCACAGGGGACGGCCAGCCTGCTGCTAGAGCAGAGCATGAAGCAAAGAGGGACGTGGGCCTCATTCATCCTGCACAACGCACACAGCTGTGTGAACATACCAGCATTCAGCTTTGCAAGGGGACATGTTTTTTTGGGTTTTTTTGTTTGTTTGTTTGTTTGTTTTCCCAGGGGCAGCTCAAATCCATCCCCCACTTCCAGGCCGGGGTGCGGTGTGTGCAGGTGTGTGGCTCTGGGGGCTGTGTGGCTTTGCTGCACTGCTAACAAATGCTAACAAATCTTGGCACGGGCATGAGGAGGGAGAGGGTCTCCTGCTGCTGTCTGCTCACGTAACCTTATTACAAAAGAAAGCAAACCGCAATTGTTGTTGCAGTTTTCCGCCTGGCATAGGCAATGAGCCTTGTCTGCTCTCTCTGCTCTGAGTTCAGGTATGCTGCAATGAATCGGACTCGTTCCAAGCCCAGTGGAGACAGCAAGGCTGACTGCAGTGAGATGTCCCCACAGCTCCCTGCCTCTGCTGCTCTGAGCACACCGTGCATTTTTAGGCCAATATTTCCCGTGCTTCCCAAGGGATGTAGAAGCTCACGCTCTAATAATTAAGGCAGCTCGGAGCATCACAGCCTTCAGCCTCACTTTTTGCTTCTTAGTCTTTGTTTCCTGTCACAGCTATTCATGCATGGAACAGGTAGCAGCATTCCAAATGTGCCGACGTGGCTTTAGCTAGGAGGAACTGAAAGCAGATTCTCCAGTGCATACATGAGAGCAACGCAGAGCTGACATTGAGGGAGGGTTGCAGCCATGAACCTTGCAGCTGGAAGGCTTCCTAGGAACAGCTGTGCAGAAGTTTGGGCTGCACTGCACTGGAGCTGAGGCAGAGGTTTGCTCTGCTCCAGCTCCATGGGTGCAGGCTGGGTGAAAGGAGCACTGTGTGGGTCCCAGGTCTTCTTCATGGTGGAACTGCAGTGACTCGGGAACAGCTCCATGCTCAGGTTCTTCTTTATTTGCAAAGAAACTCTGCTTGCACCATGAAAACAGAACCTTATGGAAAAGGGAAAGAGGAAGGAAGATGCTTAACCCAGCACTAAACTCTCTAATGCTGAAGACAGCCAGGAGAATGGGAAAAATAAAGCCGGTTATGAGAGAATTTAAGTGAAGTGCATAAAAACTTAAATGATACAGATCATCTCATCTTGAGTTACTGCACTCAGCCCCGCCAAGGGGAAAAGAGAGTGAGCTGTGAGATGGAAATAGAAGAGAATCCTGTCCAGAATTCAAGAAGTGCCTTTCAAGTGGAGAAACATCAGCACAGGGGCTGACCTATGGGACAAGGCCAAGCGGGCACAGGGGGTCTTCCATGGGGAGACAGCATCATGGGAGCAAGCCTGGGGCTGAGCGCAGGTCACCACTCCGAGCAGGTGCCCCTGGGCACAAATCTCCTCCCCACGGGCCCTGGCACAGCGCGTGGTGGCTGAAGTGGCTGCTGCCCAGAGGGCATGGTGCTGAGCTGGCCCCGCTGAGCACTTTTCCCACAAGGGCCTGCTCTCTGCTTTAAGCAGGTCCTCTCTGAGGGCTCTCGTGTTCAAGAGCCGTAAGAAAACCAGGTCCTTTGTGCTTCATTTTCCCTCTCTAAAGGGAAAGGCAGGAAACACTGCACATGAGCTCAGTGCGTGGTGCTGCCTTCATCCCCAGGGTCCCAAACTTCCTTCCTTCTCCTCCTCCTTCAATCTGCAGCTCTCCTCTTCCTGCTCCTAGCTGGGGGACTATAGGACCAGCCCTAGCAGCATGCCCAGGTCCCCCCTTCCCTCCCTGAAGGAAATAAACACTGCTGTGTCCCCACATGTTTAATGGCAAGTCTCGCTGGAGAGCTGTGTCAGGGCACTTGGTCTCAGAGCTGTGTTTAATGGGGCGTGCAATGACCCAGTGAGTCTCTGTCACACCCTCATGTGTTGTGCCCTCGCAGGTGGGGATCTGAGCTGTGTATTTGGTGCACTGCGTAACATCCGTGCTTTTGTTTCTAGACCAGAAGGAAACTTCCCGACATCTTTCTCTTCTTTTTTCTCTTCTTTTCTCTTTTTTTTTAAGGGCTCTCAGGGTGATTTATGAAACGCAACTTCGTTTCAATGCGGTATGGAGGAGCTCGCTGTACCCCCAGCTGTGGTGTCTGGGGGCTGAGGAGCCCAGGGACGCAGTGCCTGTCCCCATGTCACACACACAGAGGACACTGCCACTACGGCATCTCCTATTCAGTGCCCAGCACGGTCCTGGCTTTGGGAAGCCCCCTGCAAGTCAGAGAGTGACCGAGGTGGGGATGCGGAGAGGAGACAGCAATCTCTGGGCAGGAGGACAGAAATTAAAGCCATAAAAAAGCAGCTGACAGTATTCTTTTGAGCCTTCCCAGACATAAACCCTCTGCTCTGCGGACACTTGGGTCTCTCATCAGCTCGCATTGTTTTGTTCCTCCTTGCGCTTTTCGTCTGGATGAAGAGAAAAGAAATGTTATGGCAGGGAAGGAAGACAGGGGAAGGCTATGAAAAGCTGCGAGCTGCCAGCGTGTTTTGAGTTGCTTTATTCTGAATCAATATTGAACTGAAGAGGAATTATAAATCTAGCAGATTACAGCTGAAGCAATGTCAGGGCATCTGTTTCCAGATATTCTCTTTTTTTTTTTTTTACTGGCTAGAGCAGCTGTTTTTACAAGAATCCACAGTAAAAGACTTATTAAAACAAAAGGGGAAAAGAAATAACAATAAATGGGAGATATATAGCAGACGAGGAGCGGCAGAGATGCGGGGCTGGGAAATAAATGGAAGAGAGGGGGAAGAACCAGCAACTGATGGTTTGTAACCAGCACCAGGCGCTATGAAATCTGGAAGACATTTGTTTTACACGACAGCGATCCCAAGCCCCAGGATTTCGCTGGGTGATTTATGATGTCTGGCAGCTGTTGCAGGGGTTGAACTAAGCACAGCAGAGAGAGAAATGTGGAAATCACCCTGAGCACCGGCGTGTCGTTCAGTGACGGGGGGAGATTTATGGGTGGGAAGCAGATGGGGCGGGTGGGAGTGCTTGGAGGTGGAGTTCCAGACCCATCACTTCTTTGTCTATGACCAGATTTAGCTTTGGTGGCGTTCAGGTTGCAATTAAGGCCATGGCTATGTAACCGAGGGCATTCATGCAGCTTAATGCCTCACTGCACATCACTGGGGCGAAGTGACCGACACATCACAGCCCGGCCAAGGATGAAATAATGCAGGGAGGGGGAAGAACCAGGAGGTCATGGAGCCCATCACCACGGCCTTGCCCAGCCTCTGTGAGTCACTGGGAGGCACGAAGCCCTGCAGCACTGCCGAGTCCATCACCAGTGACACGAACCTCCCTAATTGCATCCCTGCCATACTTTGCTCTTTCTCTAACTTCCTCCATTTGACTTTCCAAAAGCTCACAACCCTGGAAAAACTTCCATTTTTACAGCGGCAGCGTGCAGGATTTTCCCTACACCATCCCAGACAAATGATGCTCGGGATCTGGGAAGGGGTTTCAAACTAAAAGAGGGGAGATTTAGATTGAATATAGAGACAAAAAAAATTACAATAAAGCACAGGATGCCCAGAGAGGTGGTGGATGCCCCATCCCTGGAGACATTCCCCATCCTGCTCTGCTCCTGGTGCCAGGAGTGACCACAGTGTTCCTGACTGGTGCTCACCTGTGGCATCATCCCGCCATGGGATGTGCTCCCGTGCCCGCTATGGCACCACATTGCCCCTTCCAGCCCCTGGGGATATGGCCTTGTGTTTGCTCTGGGTTTATTGATTCATTTTGCAACAATGCTCCGTAAATGGATTCATTCTTGCAGTTATAACCGAGTCGATGAGAGCTTGGGAAGTGGAGATGGAAAGAAAGCTGAATAGAAATCAAGCCCGAAATACGACAACCGCAGAATGAATGCATCTCCTAGGTGTGCGAAAATGCAATAAATGTCTCCCTGCACCGAATGGACAAACTCTGTCAGAAAACCTAATTTTTGATCTCTTTTTCCCTCAGCCCTCTCCATGAAACGAGCAGAGTTGGAATTCTCTCCTTTCTCCTTTTCTCTGCCTTGTGTCTTTAATTGCTAAATCTTCCGGGCACGGATTGTCTCTTCTGAAGCAGCTGAGGACCGTTGTGCACAATGGCCCTCCAGTCGCTGCTGGAGCTCCAGGATGCAATCCAAGGAGAAATTATTCACTGAAATTTGCAGTCAGCTCACAGAGAGCCGCTGAGCAGGAAAGAAGCAATCTCCACCTAATCCACAGTTTGATGCAGATTATTCATACAGTTCTGCTGAAGAGTTAATACACTCGATGGGGACAGAATCGAAACGATGCCGACTTAATATGACGGAAAATAAATAGAATCTGCTTTCGAAGGATGCATTGACTGAGCTGTCATGTCTGATGCTGGGGAGACAAGAGTCTACAAGGTTCAGCTTAATGTAGCGTGGAAATGTATTGGGTTGTATTTATGCCCATATACAATACTTAACCGGCTATTGTGCTGATTAAATATTTAATTAGCTGTCTGTGAGGGGAAATGCACCATTAGTCTATAGGGAATTACACTGCTCCTCGAGTCTGCTCCTAAATAAAATGTGTAATTCATTGTCACTTAAGCATAATGTTAAGTGCAGATTAAGGAGGTGTTTTCAAGGGGAATAAATACAGAAAGTAGCTGCTGGTGTTGGGTTGGGTGGACCCTTGTGTGCCTCGGGGGCATCCTGGGGCTGCTCCTGCTGCTCCTGCTAGAGGAAAGGCTCTGGGGCTATCTGCTCTGCCAGCAGCTTTTGGAGCTGGAGTGCTGGTTGTGGTGGGCTGCAATCACTGTCCGCCTGGTCCAGGTGCTGGAGCAGACATCCCACTGCAGATGGACCCAAACCAAACCCAAAGGCTTTGGCACGGTCAGCTTGCTTCCTCCTGTGCCCAGCTTCCAGCTGTCAGCACTGTGCAGTGTGGCTTCTGGGAGCAATCACCAAGATGGGATTGATTCCCACTGCACTCCTGGCTCTTCTCTTACACACTTCATGCGAGAGATGCAAGGTTTGCGCAGCAGCCTTGAGCCTTGGGGAAGAATGCATCTGGGTTGGAGCCATGACTTGGCATTGTGCTTAACTGTAAGGCGAATATAATGCAGAACTGAAAAAGCACCTTACATCCCATCTTTACTCATGGCATGAAGCTGAGACCAGAATCCCAATGACACGTGGGGACGTGGCACATCCCAGTGCTCCATTTGCTGCTTCACGTCGATCAAATGCAGACACAGCCAGGCTGAGTGAGATGGCAGTGAGAGACCCCAGGACTGGAGGTGCACAGTGTCACCTCCAGCCAATATCGCTTCAGGTGGGGCTGTGGGAACCTGCAATTTCTCTGCATGAGGGCAAGGGGCCGTGATGCTCAGCCATGCCATGGCTCCCTGCCATGCAGAAGATGGGATGCAGAGCCAACACTGGGTCACACTGGGATTCACAATGATACTTCCCTCTCGTGCTCCCCTCCTCGTGCACTGTGATGGGAGTGGTGGTGCCAGAGCTGCAACCTCAGCGTGGGGTTCTCGGGGGAGGCGGAGGAGGCTGTTGATTGCCTGAGTCGGGTTCCTTGGGTTTCATTTCTTTTTCTCTTTTTAATTTTTTTTTAATTTATTTTTTTTTTTTAGCTGGCTTTCACACCTCCCTTCACTCTCTATTTTTGATAAATTGAGTCAGCCCCGGGTTAGGCACCGGGGGAGTGGAAAGGTGTTGGGAGAGCTGTGGGGTGGGAAGGCGGTGAGGCTGAACACCTGAATCCCCCGCTGCAGGGCTGTGCCCTGCTCAGAGAGGTGCAGGAGGGCACAGGGTGGCACCCCATGCAGACCCATCCCCAGAGCTGGGACAGCATGAGGGCACAGGCATCTATCAGCTAGTTGAGGTGGGGGAAAAGGGGCTGGGGAGGGCTGTAGGGGCAGCCCATGTAAGGTGAGCAGGGGGTGAAAGCCCCTTCTCAGTCTAGGGATGCACCTCATGCAGCTCCTGGGGGCTTTGTGCCCTTCTGCAGCGCGTCCTTCACGGTGCTGGAAGAACATCTGGCTCCTGCGCCCTGGATCCAAGCGTGACAGCACAGGGGGATGGCTCTGGGCTTCACACAGCCGCAGGCAGATGGGGCGAGGAGAGGGATGAGTTTTTAGCTTTTCTTTAGAAAATTAATCACACTTTAATTACAGTGAAACCTGGAGACATGGCAAAGGATTAAGTGGATTATCTTCAAAGTAATTTGTTATCAAATATTTATCCTTCTGGGAAGGGAGATGCAGCCCGAGAAAGTCTGTGTTATTAGTGCTGTGGGCCAAGGACGTGCCATGTCCTTCCTTCCCGCTGCCTCCCCAACCCCTTGGAGCAGTGGCAATGCAGAGCAGGGTCCTGCCTTCCCCAGGTGCTGCCTTTGGGGTGGGCACTGCACTGGGGCTTGGGAGGGGTGGCACTGGTACCATACTGGTGCCATACTGGGGCACGGGGTGACAGTGGGAATGGCCATAGGACAGATGCTCTACCGAGGAACTGGAGCTGTGGGGTGAATCAGGCTCAGCCCGAGCTCCTCGTCTGCTCAGCAGACTGCAAGTTTAGTGCTCGGATGCTTCATTAACTAATAATAATGAGTCATTGTGTTTGCCTCCTGGGCACTGTAAATGATCCAGTGCCAGGAGACGCCGCGGGGCCGTGGAATCGCGGTGAGGCTGGAAGGAGCCGAGTCTCAAAGCACAGAGAAGTACGGCACAGATTTACCTCTGTGTGCCCGGTCCTGGGGCTGCAGCCATGGGGATGAAGGTCCTGGGGACAGGGACAGTGCCACATGACAGCACTCTTCCATCTGTTCACACACATAGAGCAGCTCTTCTCTCCTTTCCCATCACACAGATAACCATCCCGCTCCAGTGTCCATTTCTAACAGGCATTGCATGGGCTTTTGGGATCAGGACACTCCCAGTTTGGAGCCTGGGCCCAGCTGCAGCGTGCGGCCGCGTCTGCGTGCCAAACATCGCAGAGCAAAGCATTGTTTCCCATAAAACCACGTGGACTGACATTAATTAGATTTCTATCCTTTAATTCTTTATTAATTGAATCTCGCATTTGCTTCTCTTTCATTTTGCTGCGGATTAATGCCACACTGAGCAGCAGGGATTTCCCTGGGCATCCCTTCCCAGCAGCAAGCCCAGTCCATGCTCTGCCCAGTGCCCACCACCACCACCCCAGGGTTGGGGACCCGACCTGTGCCGCAGCAGCGCTGTGTGCGGGTGGATGCTATTTAGAGTGTCCACATCCATTACCGAAGGAGAACGCACTCCAGCAGCCTGATGGGAGACAGGAGGCAGATACAGCCGCCTGCTCATTTCCGAGCACCAAACAGAAATATTTGCTGCATGTTTCTGCCTGCTATGTATCATCATTAGCAGTTTCGCTGTCTCTGTTAAGCATTTGTCTGCAATAATGTAATTTTAAAAACGCCTTTCTGATTGCTCTTAGCCCTTCCAGCCGTGGATTCTCCCTGGCATTTTTATCTTACTTTTTGCATTAACCCTTCACATCTCCAGTGCAGTAGCGATCCCCACCCACTTTCCCTTTGCTATATAAACATGTTCCGTTATAATTGCTGCCCTCTTTCCACCGCTGAATCACAGGGCCTTTAATTGCTTCCTTTCTGAACCATGCAGCCGGGCTTTTTGGTCTGCAAGCTGCCTCTCATCCCCAGCTGTACATTTTCCCACCTGATTCTCCCAACTCCCCACCTTCCTGGAGTCCACCTATCCCATATTCCCTGCCATGGCCACTAGCCCTGCCAAACAGGGACACTGCCCCAGCCCCACACTGGGACTGGGTTTCCCTTCCTGCTGACTGGCAGCACGCAGCATCCCACCTGTGCCAGGCTGGAGAAGGTGAGAAAACTCCCACTGTGCTGCAGGAGGTGGGAAAAATAGGGAAGGGAGAGGCAGTGACAGCATGGTTTCTCTGAGCGATAGGTCACCTGTGTGACTCCTGCTATGTTTTTTTCCTGTGCTGGTGCCTGCGTGGGGTGGGAGGCAGATCTCCAGCACTGGGTGCTCACTGCCCCTAGAATGGCCTCAGCCAGGTTGGCTCTTAGGGCCAATGATAAGAGGGGAGGAATTCTCCAGGCAGTGAATTAGGGATGTTGTGAGCCTCCCTCTCCAGCATACAGTGCCTGTGCAGCTCGGCAGCCTGCTTGCTCTCCCTCCCCTTGCCCTTTATGGCAGGCATCAGAGCAGGGGAGCAGCCTCTGCTCATTAGCTGCAGGTAATTGGTTGCAGACAGGGCTGCTCTGGGAGAAGTGCAGAGAGCGGCTCGGGAATGAGAGCTGGGCTGAAAGAGTGGTCGCTGTGCCCAGCACCAGGCTGGCAAGAGGAACGTCTGGGCCTGTTCTCTGGCTGCTTCCTACCCCAGAACTGCAGAGCCCTGCAGTGTCGGAGATCCCCCTGGCAGGGATTGGAACTGGATGGGCTGTAGGGTCCCTCCCATCCCAACCATTCTGTGATTGTACGATTCCCAAGGAAAGCCGAGAGCTGGGGATAAGCAGCGCTCAAGAAGCACAGCAAACCCCACGAGGCTGGTGTGAATTGCCAGTTTTGCAGAGCATGACTTGTGAGCAAACTCACTGCTGGAGGCAGGCTGCAGGTAGCCCTGAGGCAGCTGCCTGCACAGTGCATACACACACATACACACATGCACACACACACTTACGTGTGCAGCTCTCGGATTTTGCATCCCTTTGGACATTGCTGTTGAAAAGCTGCCAAGCCAGTGCTGGTGAGGATCCTCTCTCCAGCCAAAACCCAGTGAGATGTGACCCTGCCCTCCTGCAGCTTCCACCTGCCCTGATGCTGGGGGCATTCCATCAGTGAAGTCCCTTTGTTAAGCTCCTGGCTGCAGGTTTGGGCTGATGGAACCACGCTGAGCCCACGCAATCAGAAGTTAGAGAGAGAGCTTGAGGGGCTGGTAGGTAGGAAAGGGGCAGGAATGCGAAACAGCCCTAAAATGAAGCGGGAATGCAAAGAGAAGATTTTCTTCCCCCATTTAACTGGCGGAAGGTGACACTGGGCCTGTCACCCGCTCTCATTACGTCTCCAAGGCTTTTCATGCAAATTCAGGCAAACAATTTCTCGGCTCCCTTTTAGCGCTCCGGGAGGGCCGATTTCATTTCAGGAGCAGTGGGGAACAATAATCATCTTGAAGTGTCTTCCATCCTGAGAGGCGCCGATAAGAGCCGCGCAGTGGACTAACAGCGCTAATTTGGCATTTTCAGCTGATAGCTTTGCAGATGACAAAAATCAGCCAACATAAAAGCACGGTGAGCTCCGGAGCTGCGTCACCCCACCTCGTGCCCACCCTCCTGTATCCCAAGTGCAGGGTGAAGCCCCATCCTGGGGACACTACTGCTCCTTGCTGTGCTTTCAGCATGGACAGGGTGGGTTTGGGAGGGGAACCACTGGGAGGGAGCAGGACCTCGCTGTGCCACAGCTGTGCATCTGTTCTGCAGTGTGCCAGCGTTCACGCCGTGTTCCTCTGCTGTCCTAAAAGAGCTTCCCTGTTGCCAACCCAAACTCTTCTTGCTGCAGTTTCGGTCTGTCCCGTCTTCTCCTCACCAGCAGAGGAAGAAGAACAGACACTTTCACCCTTGCACTCACTTTTCCCGCTGTCACTTTGCTACAGCCTGCTCTTTCTGAGTCTAAAAGCCCAGTTTTCTCAGCCCACCCTTTTGTTTTCCTCCCCTACATGGTAGAAATGCCCACATGGTTTTCTGCCCCGTTATTTCTCACCAAGTTATTTTTGAGGTTCAGCTGAGCCACAGGCACCAGGGCTGGCAGAGAGTTAAACTGGTGATGCTGGGGCAGGACACACAGGGAAGAGCAATGGGTTTTGCTGATGCAAGTCCACTGCTGCCAGCTGGAAAATGAAATCCCATCCCATGCTCGTGAATGGAATTTCAAATCAATTTTTTGACCTGAATTGGGGCAAAATGCAATACCAGATTTTTTTTTTTTTCATGGGAGAAGATGCTTAGAACGGGTGGGAAAACAGCTTCAGGAGAGCTGCAGCGGAGTGTCACAGCTCGACGCGTGACTGCTCAACCGGTGCCCATTAATTTCGCTTTCTCCCTGAAGGCAGAAATGGGACAAGACGAGCGGCTCTGGTTCTCCCATCCCTTCTCCCAGAGGTAACTTGTAATTTTTCAACCACCTTGAATTTTTCCCAAAGGAAAAATTTTCATTTTTATGAGAGTGACATTTTCAGCCAACAAACTGTTCTCGTGGGAAATTGCTACCTGCTTTTAAATTCACCTCGCTCTCCTGAGCTTCGATTTCTTCCTCTCTCCTTTTTTTTTTTTTTTTGACCAGGGGCAGTGAGGACGGGCACCGCTCTCCCAGATCTGCTCTCATTCTCCTGTGAGATCAAAGGCAGTGATGCCCAGGACAGCTCAAGTCCACCCTTTGGGAGACAAACTCTTGGGTTGCATTGCACTTGCTGGCCCATGTTCTGGCCATCTCCAGCAGCTCCTGCCCTCTGCTCTCACTCTGCTGACATTTATTGAGGCTCTGCCAAAGCTGAAAAAGAAATGATGCCCATTTGCCTTGTCCCTTGCAGGGAAACCATACAAGATTTCTTGTCTCGTTTCCAAATGTAATGGGATAATGTCTCACTGGCCTGGCTGGTGGTTTTGCAGAGGCAGCTTTGCTAATGCAGCAGTAATGCCCTGTTGATGTAGGCTTTGTGTCACCGGGGAATCTGGGATCAGCACCATTTTTTTTATTTTTTAGCACAGGCATCTTTCATAGGAATGGATTGCCAGAAATCACCAATCCTGTGACATAAGGCCCGCACTGACCAAGGGCTGAGCACAACAGCAGCCTGGTGAGAGCCTTTAGGGGCATGGACGCACAGGCAAACCCAACTCTCTCTCCCCTCCCCTTCCCCTCCTTCTCTTCAAGCTTGGGGCTTCACTTGGCCTGTGCACAGGAACCCAGGGAATGGCAGTGAGCTGGTGGGAATGGACAGGGCACTTCTGCACCTGTGATGCCTCCCTGAATTATTTACGCTGCCCAAGGATCGCTGTCTCATTTTGCTGAGGGGAAGGACTTAATGGCTCAGCCCTGCCTTAACCAGCTGCTACGGGGAGCGGTGCTCCTGCACTGGGAAGGGCTTTGTGCTGAGGTGGCGTGATCCTCTGGAAAGCCCTTAGAACCAAACAGCATCTTAGAACCAAACAGCATCTTAGAACCAGCATGGACCACATTGCAACTTTTTCCCTTCCAGGGAAAAATGCAGTGTTTGGCCCAACATGCAGAGAAAACCTGTGAAATGCATGGAAAAGCATTGAAATGCCATCTCTAGAAATTGTCAGGGGGGAGGGGGTGAGAAGGGAGCTGTCAGCCCTCATCCTTCTCTGGGAGGTGTTGTAGGATCAGGTCTGCAGCACTGGCACCTGCTGCCCTATACAGGGCCTGCTGCAGAGCTGCAGCTAAGGACAATACCAGAGCTGAGTGTCAGCTCCATGCAATCAAGGAGAAGGTGCTTGCTGCTATTTAAGCACATACTCCTGCTGAGCAGGCTGTTACCAGTGAATCTCCCGAGCCTACTGACGATAAATGCCAACGCTGTGCTCCCAGAGCCCTGCTGCGAGCCGGGCAGCCCACTGCGGCTCTTCCAAATTCTCACCATGATTGCAGCTGAAGGAAGCTCTTTGCTCTTTCTTTCTTACAAAACCTCATGGCCCCGGGTTTGGCATCGCCGTCCCTTTGCTGCTCTGCAGCTCCAGGCTCTGCGCAGCTCTTTGCTGCTTTCCAATCCCCATCCGATCATTCCAGACCTCTGCGTTCGTCCTCGTCTCTCCAACAGAAGATGCTCTTTGCCTCTGTCGCCTGTAAGCGGGGCTTCATCTAAGGCAGGTTTAATGAGTGACAGCAGAACTACCTCGGAAGGCTCTTAAAGCCTTGCTGCTCTTGAAGCTTTTATTCAGCTGGAACGGCTCCCATGTGAGCCCTCCAACCATGGCTGGAGACTGATGTGTGCTGCGCCTCCTGGGGACCACCAAAAGCAGAGGGAGAGGCCAGCAGGGCAGCACAGAAGTGCTGATCTTGCTCAGAAAAGCCGTAACGGAACACCCAGCGCTGCCCGTAAATCCCATTGTCTCATTACGCTGCTGAGCAAAACCCCAAAAGAAGAGAAAAACCCATCACGAAAAAAACTCTCCATTGTAAAAGTGGAATATTGTAAAACTCGGGGCATAAAAATAATAATAAAAGTGCAGGAAAATCAGAAGGCACAGCTCTGTGTGTGTGCCAGCAGAGCACCAAGCACCACGGGGGGAGCGCCAGGGCTCCCCTGGGGGGCTGCGGGTCCGACCCACAGAACTTCTCTTCTGCATTTCCAGCTCATCACAATTCCTTGGACTCAGGAATATTCATGTGCATTATGAAATGCTTCCCCCCTGCTAATATTTTAATTGCCAGCCGCTCCCTGTTCCAGGTGGGGTGAGGGAATGGGATGTTGAGGAGCCAGGGGGGGAGCATCAGGAGCTGCAGATGGAGCTGGGAGGGACCCGGGCAGGGATTAGCACTCTGCACACACGTGCACACGCACACAGCACAGTGGGGTTTCTCTGCATGCTGAGAGGAAACCAGTTCAAACAACAGGTCTGGCATGAACATCTCCTGCTCTATAAATAAATCAATAAAGGGAGCGCGCTTTGGCTGCTCCTCCTGCGAACTGCTTACGTTCCCCCCGAAGCTTTAGGTCCTGCTTCGGCCCCGCTTCCCTTCCCTGCTGCCAGGTTCATGGCATGAGGATGTCACTGTCCCCACTTGTGGGGGTGGCAGTGGCCGTGGGCAGGACGCAGCCCCCCAGAGCCCCCGGATCTGCACGGCTGGAGGGCTCGGGGGGGGGTGACCCCACAGCAGCCCACAGCTTTAGGGCTGTTGCCATTTGTTCATGTTCTCAGCACTTTAAAATAACGGAGCCAAAAAGGAGGAGGTTGAGCTTGTTTCTGAGTTACGTAGGTGACTTGGCAAAAATATTGGGAGGCAGGGGGAAGTTAATTGGTTGCTGTCGGCGGCCTGCAGGAATAGGATGGCTCTATCCGGGATAGCAGGATCCTGCACCCAGGGCTGCTGCTGGCTGCCTCAGTGGCCGCATCTGGGGCCACATCCCACCCTCATTGCCCCAGCAGCAGCACACAGAGCAGCGGGGACCCGGGGCACATCCTGCACCGCAGCCAAATATTGATGGGCTCAGAGCCGCTGGCTGCTGGAGCACAGCACGCTCCTGGCGCGTTACAAGGTGATCAATAATGAGTGGAAATTAATGCGGTGGAAATGTTGCATTCAGAGCCAGCTGGGAGGTTGGCTGCGGGCTGTTAGTGTGTCTGGGCTTCACGGGGACAGCAGGACACAGCGTGGGATGCAGGTGCTGTTGGGGCATTCCCCTGCATCTCCCTCAGTCTGGGACTTGCGGTCTCTCAGGTGGAAAATCAAAGCTCCTTATGGGCTTGCAGCCACAATGTTGCCTTAACAGTCAAATGGTTTTCATCCCCATAAACCCCGTCCTGCTCACGCTTCCTGCAGACTCAACCCAGAGCCCATCTGCTCTCACCTCACTCACACTCCGCTGCCTTTTTTATTGCCTAACAAGTGATTTCTGATGTCATTTCGCCATCAGCCTTCATCAGGCTGAGCCGCTGCTCCCGGCCTGAACCGCGGTGTTGGTGTAACACGAGGGCTGCCAAGGACAGAGCTCTGAGGCACCACTACCTGCCGTTACATGGCCAAGCAAGCAGCTCCCTGCGTCAGTGCTCCCTGCGAAATATTCTCAGCTGGGGGCTGATGCAGCTTTGGGATTGTCTTTTAAGAGAGAAAATGATCCTGTTTTCATTCGAAACAGCAAAATCTCGGTCAGTTTTCCCGCCCAGCTGTATTGCATGCTGTATTGGCAGAATGAGTGCTTTGCCCAGAAGTGAGCAGAGGTGCTGAGTGCGGTTCCAAGCCCTGGCTCCCTCTGCAGCTCCCGCATCATGCTCAGCAGCAACGAGGTTCCCCAAACACTTCTAGTGCATAATAGGACTGGTTCAATAATCCCATTACGGCCTGTCTTCAGGATGCCAGGACTAATTGGCAGGCACCGGGACCTGCTTCCCCAGCTGGAATTTTATTGCTCATCACAATTAACCACAGTACTAAAGTCTCTTGGCTGCACATGTGCCATTAGCTCAGCCTGGAGCTGTGTCCTCGCTGGGCACTTCCAGGTCCCCAGTGCACCCTGTCCCCAGCCTCTGGCAGGAGAAGCTCATGGTTATTGCTGTGGCTGATTCTCCTTTGCTTCGTGCCGTTGCACTAATAGGATTTATTTTGCGCATGTCCTCTCGGAGCATCTTAGTGCACAAAATGCTGAAAGCGGCCGTGCCGGCAGAGCTGGGGCAGCACTGGACGTGTGCTTCATTCCGAGCGCGGGCAGAGCTTCAGATCACTCAGTGTGATGGGCACATTTGTTCAAGTGCTGTTTTTTTTCTGCACTACAGCAGTTAAATAGCAATCACAGCCCATCCCGGCTGCGTGCCTCCAGCTGCTCTGGGCCGTGCCGTTTCCTGGGCCCTGGAGGGAGCAGAGGGCTGACTGAGGTCAGACCCTGACAACACAGCTGGGGCCCTTTGTTGCCTTTTAAGCAATTCTGGCTTTAGAAAGTCTGCTCCCACCATGGCACTTTGTAGCGATGAGAATCTCTTTGCCTCGGTGTTCATATTCCCCATACCCACACATGGCTCAGATGACAGTGCCATGGACTGAGGCTCTGAGAGCACAGGAGCCAGAGGAGTAGCCAAACCAGAGACTGAACACAGATGTTTTACAGGGCTTCAGAAAGTGATTGGACAAGTTCTAGGAAGACAAAAAATCCATCAAATATATTAAACAACAAAGCAAACTCAGAGCCATGGGTGGAAGGAAGCGTGGAGAGTTTTCCAGGGAATCATCAGCGGTCCTGCCTGTCTCTCTCCATCACTTCAGCAGCACCAGGATGCTAGGGTGAAGGGCTCAGTCTGTGCAGGGCTCAGGTTGTCCTTAGTTTCTGGTCATTTTTTAGCCAAAAGCTACACGATATCTATGGATGTGTGAGCAGGTGGAGGTACCAGGAGTGCTGCTTTGGGATGAGGCTCTGTCATGGAGCAGAACGGGGGACAGCAAAGCGTGTCACTTCAGAAGACGCTTGTTGAGAAGAGGAGCAGAGGGAGGCTGGAAGGGTTTGGGTTGTTTTTCACAGCCTGGGCAGCTGAAACCCACGGGGTCAGGGCAGGGAGGGCTGGGCACCGGCTGCACCCTTGGCTTCAGCAGCAGCCAGAGTAATGATGGCATTTGTGTTAAACACAGGCTGTCGGAACAGATAACCGCTGAGCAACAACCGAAATTACACTTCATTCCTCTGTTGATTGCTTTTTAGGTTGGATAAAACCCTGTTTTAGTCTGTGTCTTCCAGCAATAGCTGTTCACCAAAATAAAACTCTCCCCGGAATTCACTCCAGATTCAGTTCACAGCTCCAAGCTCCCACCCCATACCCCCGTGCAATGGCACATGTGTGCTGGGAGCCCCCAGAATGCAGGGGACTGCCTCCTGCTTGGTGCCTCTGCTTCCACGCCGAGCTGCTAGCAAATATCACCTGAATATTGTGTTGTTTTTTTTTTTTCCCAAATAACCAAGCCAGCCTCCTTTTCCCACTTGGGTGTCCATGCCCGCCTGTCTCCCATGGATGCCGCTCATTGCTGCCCCCCATGGTGCTCAGCACACCCACCCCTGTCTGCAACACGTGGTGCTGGGGGCTCGCAGCATCCTCCTGGGCTGGCACTGAGGCTCTGATTCCAGCTTAGCGCCGCGTGCTGGGGCCATATTTCATGCTTGCTGGTGTCGGCTGATAAACCTTTGATTTTCACTTCTGGGAATAATAGCACGGTAATGAATTATATTCACAAGAATAACTGTAATAGTCATAAAACTGAAAATAGAAGAAAACTGTAAATCAGTCACCCTCTTGTAATGTGCTTACTTCATCTGAATCACCCTCTCTGGGCAGATTATCAATTTTATTTGGCTTTTCTGTCCTAAACTTTTATTAAGTGGGGTGCCTCATGCGTAAAGATCCCGAACACGAGCCATATGTTCCCGGGATTTATCTGTTTATTTTGCCTTCCTGCTCTCCCCCTCCTGCTCACAGCTCTCCGGACCTGCAGGCAGCTGATGTCGGACCGTAAAAGACACATATCCCCAGTGTGGCTTCGCCTTCATCATCAAAAGCAGTAAATGCCATCATGCTGCATGGTGATCAACATGCTCCGAGCTGCACAGAAGGACCTGGAGCTGCAGCACGCTCATAATTCCATGTAATTAAACCAGAAAGCCATTAGCATCGCTCCTGAGCAATGAGAAGGGCCCATCCCAGCCCCCAGTTTGCCTTGAGCTGGTGTCACGGAGCCTCTCCTGTCCCAAAGCACGGTGATCCCAGCAAGGCTGCAGCAACACCAGGAGCAACACTTCCAGGTCGCAGAACAGGTTATTGATAAGGAATTTTTCATGGGCACTTCCATCTGTGATCTGAAATCACCAAGTGATGCAGAGACCCAGAGCTGCAGCCCTCCTCTAGGGCTGTGCTTTTGCCATTGTCCATTCTGCCCCGCAGCCGGCATCATGCTGGGTTTGCCCAGCAGCAGCCCTGAGTCTCTGGGTTGGTGGCCATGTGCTCCTGCAGGTATTTTAAGAGAGGGTTCTGGTGGGGTTTGTGACCTCAAAGGTCATCTTTGAGTCCAAGATCCAGAATTCAGCTGTTAACAAAAATCATTTGGGCCAGGTGATGACAGTTAATGGAGCTGAGCCTCCCTGCACACATCGAGGACACTTGCTCGGTCCCTGCAGCACGTGGCAGAAGGTCGGCACACAGCGCTGAGCGAAGGCTGTGCAGGAGAGGAAGCCCTCCTGCAAGCAGCTCCTCCATCCTCACTGCACCGCCGCTGCCTTGGGCTGCTCCCTGGCCATTCGTGTGCAGATTTCCCCACCTCGCCGGTAGACATCACAGCGGGAGCCCAGGAAAGCCCCACCTTGCCAGCCCCTCCCAGCTGGAGGTGCTCTGGCTTTTCCAGAGCTGCTATTTGGCCTGATGTAAGGAGAGCCGGAGCCTGCTGTGCGGCTCAAAGTGTTCCCCGCTTCAGCAGAGCTGGAGAACAGACAAAGAAACAAATTACAGAGGTGACTGAGATGGGCCGTGGGTGGAGGACAGGCAGAGAGCTCAATTATTTCCATGAATCACGGAGGTGCTTCTCTCAACATGCAGTGCACGGCGTTATCCCGCACAGATTCCATCAGACAGCTTCATCAGGAGAATTACAGAGCAACCAGAGTGGTGCTCCCCTGGAGCAACGGGGGCTGCATGGTGGGGATTTACTGCCCTGGTTCGTGGCTCTGCACTCGTCTGCATTCCCAGCCACCCCCGAGGCTGGGGGGAACCTCGTAGAAATTGGATTTAAAGGACAAATCCGAAGTTCAAAAGTAGCTGCAGTTTGAACATCAGCCTGCTCTTTGCAGCCAATTAGAGAGGCAGTGAAAGCAGTGGGAGTACCCTGTGTTTGGACAGCAATAAGAGGGCACCGGAGCCGACCAGTGCACATTGCAAGTGGTGCCCACGCCAGCAGCTCCTGGCACTGCTGGGGGCGAGGAGACCCACTCAGAGGGACCCCAATTTCCCAGCCAGAGCAGAGTGAGGGGGGCTCTGCTGCTCTGAGAGTGCCAACAGTGGGACCTGGGGAGGTCCTCCGGGCCAGCGAAGTGCTGAGGCTCACAACAGGTGGGTTTGGGAGGTCAATGAATGGCAAAAACCTCCGTGTCTGGTGTCCAGGGCTCATGCACAAACACACACAAACAGCTCCTCTGGGATCTGCTCATATCAGAGGCTCCTTGGTGCAGCTTCTCATGGTTTCCCAGTGGAAAAAAAGGGAAGATCTGATACCATAGTATAGGTGTGCCCGTGGGTATCTGTCTTCTTTCATTGTCTTTGGATCCACAGGCCAGCAGCAACCCAAATTGGACAGAGGAGAGCTGTCTCCCTGGCACTCAGCAACCACAGGCTTTCAACTAGAGAGGAGAGCAGTGTGAGACCAGCCACTACGAGACAGGAGAATCTCCAACACTCCCGGCACTGCCAGTGGGTCCTTAGGAATCCCACAGACCCCCTTCTCGTGCAAGCCCCAGTGATGGGTTGGCCTCCCCCAGTATCTCCTGGGCTCACTCCTGTTGCTGATTGACTCCCATCCCTGGGATGAAGTTAACGAGGAGCAGCACGTGGGCAGATCCCGCTCAGAGTGGGATGCAGCGAGGGGGTGGCGGAGAGAGATGCTCGGGGTGACTCAGTGCCCAGCTCCGCTCTCAGCTTTGGAAAGCAGCTCCCTCCCTCCCCACCCCCAAGCCAAAAAAAAAAAAAAAAAGCGGTGACAGCTTGATTTAGTGCTGGATAATGAGGCAATTGTGAGGAGGATGGGTACAGCGGGAGCTTTGCTTGCCAAATCGTTCGGCTTAATTGATCAAATATTTTTATGCATCGTTTATTCCTTTAAGGCGACCGTAAGCCTCCTCTCCTGCTGCACTGAAATGAAAAGAGCAGCGCTGGAAATCACCCAGGCTGAGCCCTGCTGGGATGGGCGGCTGCTGGGGACACCCCGGCCACCACAGACCCCACGTGCTGAGGGGCCAGGGGAAGGGTGGGCGAGCGGACCCAGGGCATGCAGCAGGCAGGGGCACAGCCATGGGCAGTGGCTGTCTGTCCAGGCTTGTCCCGAGGTCCTGGCAGGAACGCAGGGCAGTGCCATGTGGTAACCTGCCCTGTGCCAGCCCCTGTCCTCGCTGCCCGCAATGTGATGCCAGTGCCCCGCTAGCGAAGCTGGACAAACAAGGAATTACTAGGAAATGCTTTCCCCATGCAATTAAGTCACTGTAATCACTAAATCCCTCCATCAAAGCTGCATCTGTTAATCTACGAAGAAAGAAGGACAAACCAAATCCTTCATCGCTGGCTTTTATCTCCTGCCCTCCTGCTGCTGGGCTGCCCCTGGGGGACATGTCTCACATCCCCTGCCCACCAAGCAGCCCCTTCTGCCAGGGCTGGTGCTGCCGGGGGCTGTGCTGGGGGTCTGCTGCCCACCCAGGCTCTAATACACTGTATTTGGCACCGTGGGGAAAACTCACAGCTGGATGGGCTATGGAACCCCATGGGATCAGTGGGACCCTGTGGGCATTGCATGACCCCACGTGGGCTGTGGTGAGGGGTTGCAAGGCCTCAGGGGAGGACAGTGCTGCGGCCCTGCACAGCAATGCCCAGCTGCAGCTCGGTGCCTGCGAGTGCCAGGCTGCTTTCTCCGTGCTCAAAACAAGAGCTGCCTCTAGTGGCAATGGGGATGGCCTCGGGGCTTGTGCCAGCTCCAGGCTGGAAGCTCCTTCCCCATCCTGCTCTGGGATGTTCTCTGCACAGAGTAACTCACTGGGGCTGCACATGAGTGGGTCCCTGCAGCATCCCAGTGCATCCAGAGCATCTTCCTGCTCCAGCCCAAATCTCCAGGCACTGCTCCCGTCCCCATGTTCCTGCTGTTTGGGTTCAGCATGGCATGTAATGGCCTTGACCTGGGCTGCCTTTCAGCTGAACGAACGCGTGTCCTCAGCCAGCCTGGGGCTGCCGAGAGAAGAGCAGCGGCAGATGTGTGCTGCAGACCTGCAAGGACAGCGTGATGGGAAGCAAAGTACAGTTCCTTGGACTCCAGGAGATCAGCAGAGACGTGGGAAGTGACACAACTCATGGACCAGAGGTGTGCTTCATGCTGGAGTGGCTTCAATAGGGCTCAAAGGGACCAAAGGGATCGGTGTGTCCCATTGCCCCCAGACATGGTGCATCCTTGTGGTCTCCTCACACCTTGCCCATGTCCTGCTCTGCTCTGAGGTTGCCCTAGGGACCAGGAGATGCTGAGCTGAGAGCTGGGAGATGAGGCAGCTGATGGATACCACATATTCCAAGATGCTGTTTTGGATAATCCTGACCCACAAATTCTATTCTCTCCTATTCAACATCCTCCATGCCAAACTTTCCACATAATTCCCCTAGAACTGTCCTCGTTGTTCCACTAGAACACAAGCTGCCAGGTAACTTCATCACTCTTTTGGAGCTCCTCCTGGTTGCCCAAGGTCAGGTGAGCCCCACCATCAGCCCCGGGATGCAGAGGTTTCTTCTCCCACGTGCAGTTTTCTGCACTTTCCTCTTGGTTCAGAGCGAGCCTGGTGATGCTAGATTTCCCCAACAGCACACACAGGGATGCTCCTCGCTGCTCCTGCTCTCTACAGTCCAAAATCTCAGGGGAAAAACACCTGGCTCCACTTGCAGAGGATGCTGGTTGAAGTTCTTTATGACCATTGATGGTATTTGCGGCTCTGCATTTAGAAATGATGATAAAGGCAATCAAACTGACAGGAATGAAGACAGATGGGGAGCTCACTGCAGCCAGCGAAGGATTCCCTGCCTTCAGCTTGCAGCTGTGATTTGTATTTCATTCGCACCTACAGGCTTGGAGCAAAGAGCAGGGCAGCAGTGCTTCACAAAAACACTGGATGGAGTACAACCAGCACCGAAATGTCCACGCTTGAGCTTCTAGAGCTGCTTGTGCCTCCTTCAGCCATCCCCATGAAATATCACTGCAGTCATAAACTTTGCCCAGAAATATTCCGGGGAGCAGAGCTCACCGCTCACAACTAACAGCCCTTGCTTCTCCCCCAGTCTTGTCTCGTCATGGCTGTGCCCTCCCTCCTTCCGTTTACTGTTTGATGCTGTTTTCTCATCTTACCTTTGCATATTGTCATGCCACCAACAGGGACAGTGCCAGCCCTTACTGTCTTTGTAAGACGAAGTCGTCAACAGGGCTCTGTGTCTGTGCTGATACGGTATCCATGCAACCTGTGTCTCAAGGATCGTGTTTGCTTTATTTCTCCAGATTAAAAAAAAAAAAACACAGCACAAGAACAGCCTCGCTACGAAGAGTTCTAGCAGTTAATTAGCTTCCACATTGAAAGGGCCACTGCCCGGCAGCTAAAAATCATCGTGTTTGAATGGAGAATTAAGTCAGCCAACCAATAAATCTGAGCAACAAAACAGTCCCTTTAGCTCCAAGGAGCTCTCTTTCCTCAAAACACTGATAAATGGCTTTTTCTCAGAGCCCACGAGGTCATCAAATTAATAAAGCATTTCAAGTAATGTATGGAAGAGAAGTGACACCCTGTTGCAAGAGATTTGCTGTTGAAATCAACTCTCTATAACAGAACGTGATGCATGTAGGGCTTCCAAAGCAAACGCATCCTCTAATGTAGGGCAGTTGTCCAAACTCCTTCACGTCTGTTCTGGGCCAGTGTCCTCCTCCTCAGTCAGTACTAGGGAGAGTTCAGTGGGAGGAAAAAAATATGAAAATTTGGGATTTTCCAATTGACCACGCAAGAATTTCAGAGTATTTACCATGAAGAAAAGAGAAGGCACTAACGAGGGAAAGTAAGTGAAGTGTGGAAAAGCTCTTGAAATGATGGTGGTGCACGGTCACATCCTTGGCATGTTCATGCCCGTTGTAGGGATTGCCTCCCATGCCCCACCACACACGTGTATGAAGCAATTGCAGGAATGCTGCACCCAAAATACTGCATTTATAGGCTTGACAGGACCAGGGACAGGAACTTTGCCTGCCAGCTCTGACACCAGGGACACTTGTATGACCCAGCACGGTAGGATGCGAGCCTCTCCCCTAAACTGAAGGCTGGATATGTCCTCTCACTACCTGACTGAAATGCCTTTCTGCAAGCTTGTGTTGGACTTGAAACAATTTTGTATGAAATATATGTTTAATAATAGGTAGCACAGAGGCACCGAATAGGACAAACTCTGAAAAACAGAGCTAGCAATCGCCTCTGCAATATGGCATCCACTGGGTACCCTTCTTCATGAAATCCTCGCCTAGGTTTCATTTGCCTTCGATTTACTCGGAGCATAAAGCCCTCGAGAGCCTCTGGTATGATTATAACCACAGCACCACGGCCTCCCATTGGGATCCCCACGTGGTGCCCATCGCTATGCTGGGACAGCCCATGTCCCAGGGCCGTGCTCATCGCTCCCTGGCTCCCGCCACAGTCAACACACAATCCTGGCAGCACACAGACAACTCCAGCCTCCGTGCGGGCTCATTGGCATGCAGCAGAAAGCCCAGATGCCATATGGAGCGTGGAGGCAGATGGATGGACATATGCATCATCTGTGTGCGTCTCCGCTGATGTAAATGTCCCAGCGCAAGCATTAACGCTCGAGTATATGGTTTGCATTTGGGGCGCGAGAGAATTTTTCTCCCATAAAATAAATAAAAGACGTTCTGAGCATCTTGGGATGCAGCCATTCTAATCCTTTTATTCCTTCCAAAGGAAAATGATTCCATATTCAGGGCACTGTGCAAACAATTAATTAGCCTAATGAAAATGAAAGCCCTAATTGCCTGATATTATTATGATCATTGGCCGCCAAGCGTGACCAAGGAATAGGCACTGTCCTACCAGTGAGAAAGCTGCACTTTCTGCCTTTTCGGGATTTTTTTTTTGACATTTCAATGTCTAGCAAAACATTTCATTTTTTTTTCCTGTTTTTGGAGCGAGGCTGCAACGCTCCCTTCCGCATGCGGAAAAACTGGCAGTGTTCGGAGACATCTGAATGAGCTGCTGCTATACAATGAAAGAAGTGCACAGAAGAGATACCCAGCTGGTGTGCAATGACCTGGTGGACAGGCGGCAATGGAGCCAGCACTTGCCTGAGCTGAACGACACGGAGGTGCCCCCGCTGCGTCTCCTCCAGGAGATGAACCAACTTACAGGAGTGCTGCAACGCAAGGGAAACGATCTTTTTCAGGGGACACACCGAACATTGAAGTACAATCGTCCTTAATGCAGCTCCGTTTTCAATTATCTGTTGTTACCCAAATGGAAAAGTGCTTTACATTCAGGCAGATGAACTTTTTCACCGTGGGTAGGATCATGAGGAGTCGAGTTACGGGAGCTTAAGAAAATGAACCATTCTCATTCATGCGTATCTCATAAGGGAGATAGAAAGCAGATGCTGACTCAACACTGACCCAGCCTGAGGAGTACGGGTCCAATAATTCTTCCTTTAAGCAAATGATTCTCATAGGAAAATCTCCAAGATTCAGCTTTAATTCTATTATCTTCCTTGCGCAGAGAGTGGCAGCCAGAGACTACTCTTTAAAAATGGAGTGGGCGAAGTCTGCTCTCACACTCAAACAGCTCCAAAGACTTTACTATGGAAGGTTTCTCAGGAAGCTGTATTTTGGATGAGGAGGTCGGATTGCAGTTTTTAAACTGTATTAGGGGCACTTTTATAGGCTGGCACCCAGAGGTGCAGAAGCCCATACAGAAGACATTCACTCTCACACAGCATCAGGCACTCACATGGGAAATGGGGTTTCCTGGTGTTACTGGTGATAGAAAGCTCCTCCCTTAGGGCCTCGGGATCAATCCTATGGCAGAGTTTAATGCTCTGAATGGCTGCAACGCGATAGGAACCTGAACCTGGTCACTGAAATGAGGAGGAAAACAATTACAGATTTGGTCACTTGAAGGCTTTCAATACTCCACATTTGCACTGAGTTGACTTTTATGAGACAAGCTGTCTCCAAATACACCATCTTTGGTGTAACTATACAATCACGCAGAAGAGGTAAGAACAGAAAATAAAGGTTTGTAGTTGAGGGTCCCTGCTCTTCACAATCACCTTCTCACCTTGAAAAAGTGAAACTGAGGGATGCACGGGCCTTACTGAAACCATGTCAGGTCTGCAAGCATTTGTTTCTGCAGCGGGCAACAGTTATTACAGATGCTGCTGGGGACTCTGAGACACAGAAAATGCCAATCCCGAAGATGTCAGAGCAGGAACTGTCTATCAGATGGCTGAATGTCCTGGCAGATTTAACGAGGCGGCTACCAGCATTCTGCAAACCTGAACGCAGCTACTACTCAACCTCCCATCGCCTGTTGCTCACCTCTCACTGACAGAAAAGTAAATCCAAGGAAAAGGAAGCCTTTGTTTTTCATTTATTTTGCAAATCTACCATTTCATTTTATGAAAGTATGAAATCCTATGTGGTTACATTAAACAGCGACGTTACAATCCATATAATACAAATAACCACTACAAAGTTATTTTTAGGTACTCTTGGGTAATGAGTAGATTCCATGTTATTTTAAATAAAAAGGAGTTATAAAGAAGAGATAAAACAGCCTTGAGATTGTCGAAGAATTCAGTTTGAACCAAGGAAACCACTGTAGAATCTCCTTGTCCTAAGAAAAGTCAGAAACACTGTCATTTATACAATCTTTCAATGTTAATTTTCAGTTAGTCACATCGAACAAACCTACGTGCACACAGCTAGTCAATAGAAGAGTTCACAAGTTGTTTGGAAACCAGTGGCAGGTTTCATTCTCTGCAATTCACGTTTCCTGCATAACACCACCACCCTCCTCGCTCTCAGACGCACAAAAAACCTGTAATATTGTTTGTAAAATACACTGAGGCTTCTCATCTGCTATAATTGAATTCAGTGGGAGTAGGATCAGATCCTACATTTAATAAGTACCACTGATTCACTGAAAGTCTTGCCAAACAGCTTCCTTCCCAGGGATGAAATTAATTTGGGAAACCAAATACTGTAATAATTCAGGAAAATACTTGGTTTTACTACCCAGCAATTGACACGGCAATTGCATTTCTGAGGACCTTTATGCAAGAATCTTTCATCTCCACCAGGAACAGGGACACACGGAGACACCACGTAACTGCGCTTAGTGAGAACTCGCAGCTACGTAAATAACGCATAAAAATCAAAGAACAGATTGAGTTAATCTAGAAACTCCTCTCCTGACACGGATCTGAGGCACCTCTAGGATCGCCCTGCTGCCTGCAAGCTGCCGCTCCTGATGAGACATCTGTCAATCACAACCGCGTAACTGCTTCCACGGAAGCAATTAAATGGAACTTTGATTTTGTAGTTCCGTCTCTACATCGCACGTATAGGAAGGGGGAAACATCAAAGATGCCACTGCCACATGTAATGCAATAGCTTCACAGAAGCAAGGAGAGCTGTTTTGCAAAAACTGGCAGGAGCAGGCACGATGCCAAGGGCCTGTGGCTCAAAAAAGATTAAAAGAGCTTTCAAATAGGACATCCAAAATGCTGCAAACCCCCAGATCTGTGCTCAGGCAATAAATCTGCAGAGCTCACTGTAGGGCAGAAGTGAAGGCAGCAGCATCTTGGCAGGGCTTCTGGAACTAGGCCTTTATCCACAAGTGTGGCTCCTAACACAGATCACCAAAAACTTTTTTAAAAAGCACAGGTTACACAAAACGATACAAATTTTTCACCTGGACAGAAAGTGCCACCAAACCATAGAAATTAACAGGAAGCTACAGCAGAGGGCAGTATCTATTGTGTCTACAGCAGGCTTTCCTCCCCTGAAGCAGATAATGTTTGCTACAGTCTTGGCAATGGTACCAAGTTGGTCAGAGCACTACTGCAACTAAGGCTAGCAGTGTTCATTCTTCCTGAAAAACTCAGCTCTTACCCCATACACCGAAGCCAAGCAGGCTGCATTCACTGGTGGCTGTCTGCAGAACTTTCCCCAGGAGGTATTTTAAAATAGTAATAGATGCTTCACTTTCCCATCATCTGATAAGATGTGATGAATGTAATTTGTTCAGACCCTTTGTTAGGAGGATGCACTACGGCAGATGCTCCACCCTGTTATTACTGCTGTGTCTGCTTACTCATGTAAATGTAGTGTCAAATCCTCTTAAGAATCCTGAACAGCCTTCCAGAATCACTTGTTCGACTGACATTTTTGTAATAATACGGAAAAGAAAAAAGAGTTGTGGGAAATTAAATGGTGCTCCCGTTGCCAAGTTGTTTAAATTATACGGCAGAATGGTTCCAGTAGTTGTAAAAAATTAATTTGTGGAGTTTTTACAACCCTTACATCTACTAAATCTCGATAGGATATATTATGCTCTTTAAGTGATACAACTTATAAATGCTAGGGAGAAAAAAAAAATCAGCACCAATGTGTGAAAGAACATCCTTGATTCTTGTCTGCCCGTGGCTTCCACGAGGCCGGAGCCCCACAGCTGAGGAAGGAAGCTGAGCAGGAGATCCTTGGTGCAGCACGTATGTGTGTAGGTACAGAATTCAGCTGCCTTTCCTCTGCAGCAGATGGGAGAGGGCACGGCCTCCAACTGCTCCACTTCAAACAAGGGCCGGCAAGCAGCTCAGCCAGCCACTCTGCTAAGCCCTCTCTCCCACTGCTTTCTGAAAGCACTGGCCACAGTAAAGTCAGTGGCATTGCTTTTTTCCCCTCTCTTATTATAAAGTCCAGAAATAACTGCCTGAGGTACCTTACCTGTAGATGAATTCCTGCTTAAGTTAAGTTATGCCACTAGACGATTCCTGTCATTCTTTTCTCACAACAACGTCAAATGCAACATGAAACTTTGGATTCTCTATAGCGAGTGAAATCAGCAGAGCCAAAAGAAAGACAGTGCCAGTGGTACCGCCCACTGCTCTGCTCTGAGACAGAACCAGGGTAAGGCGCGTTGGCAATCAGCACCAAGCTGAAGTGACAAGGTTTGTAACAATTCGCTTTCCGCACGCTAGAGTACACACGAGTTTTCCGCAGACGCATGGAAAGCAGAGATCCCCTGGTTGTTCTCTAAGCTGCTACACCACTTCGTTTAATTCAGCAGCAGATCCTGGTGCAATTATTTTTTTCTAAGTACAGTACATTTTGATAGCAACATAGAAGCACACCACGCAAAACAGATTTGTTCAAGCTCACCGTGGTTCTGATGGGCTACACGCACTGCGAGGCAGTTCAAAAAGAGCACACGACTCAATTCATCACGATAACAACACTGACTTAAAGGAATTCTGCTTCCACTTTGTGAAGAACAGGCTCACAAGGGCAAAGATCTTATTGCAACTTGTTCTGCTCAGCTTGGCTACTTCTAATACAGATCAGAAGTATCAGAGGGTACCAAGGTGTTGATCATAAAGAATTCCTGTTTTGTAAATGTTTTAAGTAAAACAAGCTTGCTTCAAAAAGAAAAGCCACTGAACAATAATTCAAACAGCCTTCTCTTAGATTGGAAACTGTTAAAACAGAGAAACACTGACGGGAAATACAGATTCAGTAGTAGTACTGGCACCTTGCAATTTGGAAAAAAAAAACAGCTCTTGTGCACGTGGGATGAGGCAGCTTGTTTGCAGATCCCTTTCTCACCGTCTGCCACAGTCACCCGTGCTCCTGTCACCACAGATGTGGCTGGGTTCAGCAGGTGCCTTCCTCAGAAGGAGCAAACTGGCAGCTGTCATGAGAAACGCTGTCAATGCTCTGCGCTTCTGCCTGCGGGTGAATGGACACCTGAACAGCTATTTCTTGGCCTTGTTCATTCACGGACCCATCGTCAGAATCCCCGGCCGGTGAATCGCTGCGCTTGATCTCCGGGTTGATGGGGTATATCGCAGCTTGGGTACCGCAGGCTTGGGTTTGCTTTTCTGCCTCACCGACTTCATCAGGATCATCAACTCGCACAGCCTCAAAGATCTCTTCCATGAATGCCCTGCAATTAAGGATCAGTGGTGGAAGGGGAATGCTTCTGGCAAGCTCTTCAATGTACCGAGCAAACTCCATGGTCTTAAACTGAGTGACTTTGGCCAGCTCTAGCGTTTTGGCAGACGTAATGATGGGGATACGCTTGGCTATCTCAAAAGCCTTCTGAAGCTTCTCAGCCCCTTCCGTCCTGAAGAACTCATTGATAGCCTTCTCTGTTTTGCGGAGGTGACTGCTCATCATGCACAGACGAGTTATGTTTAAAATGAGGGTGATAGCAAAGGCAACGAGGCACACAATCATGTAGTAAATGCTCATGTCTCCCGAGGTGAAGGTGACTCTCAGGGTGACGGTGTAATACAAGGTGTTGTTACGATTAACAGCCGCACACGTGTACCGTCCCCGGTCAGCAAAGTTGACCTTTGTGATGTTAAGGAAATTATCAGCAATCCTCCACCGTCCACCTGGGGGTTCAGAAGAAGTAAAGTGAGCTCACGTAACACAAATAACCAGGCAAACTAGAGACGTGCTGCTTGCTCCACAAGCCTCACAGGAAGCACTCCATTTCTAGCATAACACAGTAGGCCAAGAAGGAAGATTTCCTTTTTATGCCTGTGACACAGAAAGCCCTAACTCAGTTCCCCATCCTACTGCTTAATGGTGAATCACTCCGCGCACTTGCGACTCCGGTTCTTGTTTTCTCTCATATGTATTTTCCAGAGTGCTTTTGCACTGCTAGTTCTTTCTGACAGGGAACTTAATTCTCAAATAGAACTTCTCACCCACTGCAATTCACTATGTTGAAAGACTGTCCTCTACAGACTCTAACGTTCCGTATGTTCTGAGTCAAAAGTCAAGTGACCCATGAAAAAGATCGCAGTCTGTAAATGGCTCAGCTGGCAAAAGAACCCAGAATTTTCTTCAGACACAGCTTTCTGCTGAGCATGCAGTGCTGATACACAAAACTTATGTAAAAAGAAATCAATAAAAGAAGCTTTATGCAGTATTTCCTATGGGTTTATAACTTGGGGGAAAAACTGTTTTCATAACTCATTCTTCTAATTAGGCTACTCTGAACTAATTTCCAGATGGCACTATAACTACAAAGAGGTTACTGAATACTTAAAGCAGTATGACAGCCTCTGAGAAGATCCTATCAATTAGCTCAATGACCTTCATTAATACTAACACAGGATACCACATGGATCTCTAAAAGCCTTTTTTTTTTCTTTGAAAATTAAAAATTGGAGGGACAGAATGATAAGAGCCAATGGTGAGGAAACTATTTCTCTGTATGAAAGGGTTAAGTAGCATGTATTTCAACCTTGGCCATTACAAGCTGTGTTGGTTTCCACAATCTAAGCAGTGTGTAAACCAGAAAATAAATGTAATCAGTTACCTCATGCTTTATAAAATCCTGTAACAAAATTAAAGCAAGGTTTGACAGCTCGAAAAGGTCATAATTGTGGAGACTTGTATTTAGCTCATGGGTTTGAAAAGATATAATATAAACCAGAGCAGTAATAACATCAGTTACAATCTGGTAGGGTGTACACTCAGTTCTTCTGTACTTCATACTATGATGTTTCTTGAACAAAATGGCAGAAGGGCACCATACCAGGATGGGTGGGCTAGGACTTCAGAACTTGGGTATAAAGCCTGATCCACCACGTGCCAGAGCTTTGTCTTGCTCTCTCCTATTTCCCAACTGTAAAAATGGGAGGATAGGAAGAGAATACAAGAAAGTTCCAGAGATTTTCATGTACTGTATAAACACAGAATGCCCGGACATAAAACAGCAGAGAAGCTCACCTTCATCGTTCTGTTGAAGCAGGTGTCCTTTGGAGTTATACCAAAGAATATATTCATATTGGCTGATGTTCACTTTACATTCAATTAAAATACTGGTCCCCTCTTTGGCTATGATATCATGGTGTGCTGGGGAACTTGCTGAAGCTTGAGGCACTGGATGTAGTGATGTATTGAAAGAATCAAAAGCAAGTGTCCCATTAGAAGCTACATTTTCCAGGGTAAGTCCAATCGAAAGATCAACACTAACAGTCAGAATTAACAGGCAACAGCTGAGCTTCATGGAAAGCTAGAGAAAAATGCTTTTTCATTTAATTTGGAGAAACGAGGTCATAAGATATTAAATTGTCTGCATGGATCTGAGATAGAGAGGAGGTTCTTAATTTGTTCAGTGGTAGAAAATGTCTTGGATCCAAATGTGCTTTCAAGACCATCAATATTGCGAGCGGAAACTGGAAATCCAACTGCAAAAAAAAAGCAAAACAATTAGGTTTATTAATGGCAGCATGCTTATGTTGTATTCAAATTTCATTTCTAGTGAACAGATTTCCAGTAGCGTAATATAAACTGTCAGGCAAGAGGTTCCAAATCAGAGCTTCACTCAGAACACAGGAATGGAACAAGGGTAAGAAGGCATTAACTCAACCTTCAGTCTTCTAGATGCTCATCTTCCCATCCAAATAAATAACATCGGGAACAACAATCATTAAGAGAAATGTGGCTTTAAAAAAAGAACAAGCTGTACAGACTACTCAAACTGCGTAAGTATCTTCAGGGTCAGAAAGTGGATTCTGCATCTGTTAACAGCAAAAAAAAAAAAAAAAGTGCTTCCTTAATAGAGAAAGAAAAGCAAGAGAGAGCAAATAATTTCTGCCTTCCTTTGCACCAACATCAAAGTCCCTTCACACTCTGGTTTTTCAATGCTGGTTTTTCCTTTAGCATCTAGGCATAAAAGCACTTCCACATCTGATTTTTAGCACTTGTACATCTACTTACTTGATTTTAGGGTAAAATCAGTGTTAGGTGTCTAAATGCTGGATAGTACGCTCCTTATTTCTTGCTTGGGGAAAATTATTGTGGCAGTTGCCTACAAAGGGAGGAAGTCTCTTTCTGAATAACAGGACACCAATGCCTACACATACTTCCTTTTTTTTTGGCAGCCTCTTTTGCTGCCGCTGCATTCTGGTTTTTGCTGTTATTGTTGTACAGCAAACTCCTGCTGAAAATCTTTTGCTTTATGCTGCTACATCTCAGCAGCCATATCTTGCTTATTATCTTCACCATACCAAATTCTGCCCCATATTTCACAGCTGTTTGAAAAATTATTTTCTCTAGGGACAGAACTCTCCCTTCAAATTTATGTGTGCGCAAGATATTTGAAGACATTAGGATACAGAATTTAACTTGAGGTTCTCTGCACACAAAGCTTTTTTAAAAGCCAGAATAAAACCAACTTGTGACAAAATGAGATTACACCATTAATAGAAAATCTGTAATCAATTTTCCTGGAAGCCTGATTCGAAAAAAAACCCCTCTAATTCAATATGCACTCCCTGAGGTTATGATTCCATCTAGACCTCTCCAGCGCCGTAGAAAACTATTCACAAAGTATAGAAGCCACAGGCTAAAATGTTATCTTAAAAAATATCTGACTTCACCCCACTGACTGTGTGACTTCAAATTCATCATCTTTTCTTCTAGCAATAACAAACGCAAGCAGAGTTGAATTTCATAAATATCACAATACAAAGGAATACGTTTTCTTAATAAATAATGCAGACAGTTCTTGTCCTTCCAGAATCACTAGCTAACACTGCCTAAGGCAGACAGAATTCACATCACTTACGAAAAATAATTTGCTATAAATATGTATAGCTGATTTGTACTAATTGTGTTTCCAGCAGAGACAAATTAAGCACATTCAGGAACAGGAAATTTTGCTGAATAGGAATTTGCCAGACTTGGAATTCTTTCAGTAAAAGATAACTTGCTGAAGGTCAAACCAGACTCTGGACTTGACGTCTGATGAGAAATGTGTATCTGACCCATTTCTGTTGCAGCGACTGCCAAATCATTTTCACAAAGGAGGCAAAGGAGACAGCTGTGTCCAACTCTCCTTCAAGCTTGACTGACCAACTCACTCACTGAATCCTGCAAGGGAAAAGAGAAACCAGGCTCTCTACTTGCTCCTCCATAAACAGCAATCCCTTCACCTGCCCTCTTTTCTACCTTTTCTTTCTCTGCCACGCCTCTTGCCTCTCCATTTAAAATGAGCCCAGCACTGAGAACTGTTGCACCACTGTGCTGAAGAGGATACTTTCCCACAGCAAAACAGTTAAGGAAAAAAATACCAAGATTTCTTTTGTGCATGTTTTCCACCAGTTAGACTTTGGGGGAAGCATTTCTGACTTCTGCTGCCTCTGGAGAACGGCATCCCAGCCACAGACTGCACGGGTCTGAAAATGCACTGCTAAGATTGCTGCTGACCAACCACTACCCTTTTGTTTGAAGGAGGGGTTTTAACCTTCCTTTTTTCTTTCAGACATCTGGTGTTTTCAGAGAGCTTCAGAGCCCTCGGAAGGCTGCTGACAACAGACTGGCTTATGTGGGTAACCTCGTGCAGGTTCCTTAGGTGCATGCATTGGGCTGTTAGCACGCTGTGCATGGCTGACATCTGACCTGACTTCACGAGACTTGCTGCAGCTCCAGCTGATGATAGCAATGAAGGGAACACAAACCCTGTCCCTCATTATTGAATCAAACATGGTATAGCTTCCAATCTTCCAAAACTATAATTTCCCAACTAATAATGCTTTAGATTTATTAGAGAACAATTCCAGCACCTCCTGTACTCGGCCTGTGTTATTTTTGCCATTTTAAATTATTAAATTCAAATTATTAGATTTCCAAGTGTCTGTGACATTTCTTCCAAAATGACATTAGAAACCTCAGTCAATTATTTAACACAAGAAATACTGAGCAACATTTTCCCTCATAAGAATAAGATAATTATCTTCAGTAATTGCATATGCTCTCCACTATGCCTGCACTGAGCGTGCATAATGTATAAAACATTGGTGTTGGGTCATTGAATTTTACTATTAAACTCCTCGAGGTCTGATTTATTCTAAATTGTTTGTCACATTTCACTTTTGGAAAAGCCATTATTGTTAAGCAGACAACGATCTCTCATTGCTGAATGCTGGGAAAAATAAAATGATTTGCAAAATCCGTATTCTTCATCCATCACACTCATGCAAAACAGCTGCTGGAGCTGATAAAGGATCCAAAAAGGATAAAGCCTGAGCAGTGCCAACGTTACAATGCTTCAAGACAGCATTAAACCTAAGTGAGATGAAATGTGCAGAATAGAAACTGGCTATTTTCTGGAGCTGAGCTCAACATATTGAACCTTTAGGAGACTTGAAGTTGTAACAACAAATAGCAGTGAAAGGATAAAAATCCATGATGCGTACGCTTATATGAGTCATCTTTGGCATTTCTCCTGAAAAGGAGAAGTTTGTGTTTAACTTAAAGCACCTCAAGTAGTCCCACTGAGGTCAGTGGAAATACTCTGAGTACTTAACATTACACACATTTAAAAAGCACTGCAGAATTGGGGCCCAAGAGGTTGCAAGCTATACTGCTTTGCATTCACTGATCATAACGTCATCTCACACATGGAGAAATGCAAAGCAAGAAACTGAGATACACCTCACATCCTCTTCCCACTCCCACTCCCACCTCACGCTCCATCCTCCCACCACCCTGAGCAAACAGCATGGGAGCGTATTTTAGCTTTAGGACAGTTTCCAAACAGGTTAAGTGGTGACAACGTGCACCAAATGGTACTCATTGATCACTTCTGCAGGGAGCCTGCACCCTGACTGTGGATTGGGCTGAAGTGCAGACGGTGCTACTGCCCCGCGTGGCCCCAAGCACCCTTCAGACCTGGGAGAAGCACCTGACACAGTGCTGAAGGCGTGAACTCGGCGTGGCCTGGGGAAAGCAGAATCATAGAATGGTTTGAGTTGGGAGGGATCTTTAAGGACCATCTGGTCTAACTCCACTGCAATGCGCAGACACCTACAGCTCAGTCAGGTGTGATGGAGCAAAGCTATCAGCTCCAAGGAAAAGCAATGAGCAAGGGCACAGGAAACCTGCGGAGTGCAGGGCCTCAATGGTGGGTAGGGCAGGGAGAGATGGGAGCGGGCTGCTGGAAGAGCTGTGCTGCAGGGAGACCCCACGATGAAGCTGTGTGAGAACAAGCGTGTTCCTACTAAACGCTCAAAGCAATCAAGGGTACAAATTAGAAATGAATAGCCGAGTGGCTCCAGCCACACACGCACCGACAACAGCACGACGGCCAGACACGCTGCTGGCTGGGTGAAGTCAGGCCACGCAGGCATGACGTCAGGAGGGCATGACGTCACACCACAAACCGCCTTCCTCACAGCACCTCTACGCCGAAACACCGAGCTAAGGCACGGGCCCCCACCCTGCTCCCGGCAGCAGCTGCCTCACCGTCTTCCCCACGTTCTGAGGTCGCTAAGGGAAACCTGACGTCACCGCGGCGCTGGGAGGTAGGGCCGGACCCGAAACGAACCGAGCAGAGCCGAGCCCAGCCCTCACCTCAGTCACCGCCGCCGGCCCCGCAGCCCGGATGTGCTTCCTCAGTCGCCCTTCCGGGTGCGCCGCACTTCCGGTATCAGCCAGCGGGTGCCGCTCTGCACCTCCTCTCGATGGTGCAGTCCGCCCGGTGGGGGAGCGTGGCGTTGGAGGCCCGGCTCGGCCCGGCCCGGCCAGGCTGGTGAGGCGAGGGCTCTCGTGGGCCGCCCTTGTGCGGCTTTTGGGAGTGTGACAGCGCCTTGTGGGGCTGGGAGCGCTGCTGGGGGACCGTAGGGTGCGGAGTCCCGACGAGTCTGGGGGCCTCCCGGGGCAGCGGGGAGGCCGCTGGGGCTGGGGGAGCACAGGGCCCGTGGGGACAGCGCTGTGCGGGTGCCCGCAGCCGCCGCGTTTGCATCATCCGCTCCTGGGGGATCCGGCGACCGTGTCCCCCCGTTCCCCGTGCCCGCTGTGGCACACCCCGTGTTCTTTTTGAGCACCCCAGAAAAACTCAGCCCTGAACATAAAAGCAGACCAGCTGCTTGCATCCCTCCCTGCCTGCTTTCTAATAGCTGTCCCCGTTGGTATCTAATCCCTTCCAAAGCAGCCAGTCCCAAGCAATTATATTATTTTGTTTTTCGTGAAGCAAATCATGTATTTAATCGCTTGCTGTGTGTTTTGTTTGCTTTTCAGAGCTGGTGGTGTTTCTTTCTTGCAGAGAGGGTGTGTCAGGTACAGCCACTGTGGGACTTTAAACTTCCAAGTGTGACAATTCTCCTGGCCAGACATAACTTGATGTACAAGCTCCCTTAAAAACATAATCTGTTTGTGCAGGTACACGTGGCAACAAGATGGGATTTCTGTCAGAGTTGTGCTTAATTATTTAAAGCACAGGTGTGATGCTTTTGAACTAATGTCAAAGCATGAAAGGTTATTTTATCTGCTTTGCTTTCTGTGAATGCAGTAGTCATGTCTGAAGAAGACAACGGTGAAAATCTGAAAGAGGAAACCTCTTACAAAGGTGAAAATGAGCAGAAGGTGAAAGAACTTGGCAGCACTGAGACCAATGAAGAGACACAGCATGTGCCTATGACTCGGAAAAGACCTGAACCCAAAACCTTAAGTCAGTCTGCCGGCACAGAAAAGCCCACAGCTGAAACTTCCAAGGTGTGTGTTTGTGCTTGATCTCAATAATGTGACTTGGAGTTTCATGGCTTTGTGCACAGAATGCTGAAAATTCACATTGCAGTTTGTTTGAGGAGAAAAAGCACTGTGAAAGTTACACACCACAGTCTGCGTATGTTCGTGTTACCTGAATCACTCTCCTGTGTTTTTCTTCATTAAAGGTTTCAGAACCTCCTGCACCTCAGTCAGGATGGGGGTACTGGGGAAGCTGGGGGAAATCCCTCCTGTCAACTGCATCTGCTACTGTAGCTACTGTAGGTAAGTCTCCTTATATTTGATAAATATTTTAACTATACCTCATGTTGCAGGAGCTTGTGAGCTTTTTTTTCTTGAGAATGAGATTTCTGTTGTAGAAGCAAATACTGGAAAATGTCAAGAAAACTGTTCAAGTAGTGGGGAAAACATGTACCAAAAGGTAGAGTAAGATTAAGGAGATGAACTCAACCAAAACTACCAAGTTTTCAAGGTGTTTGAATAATTTGATGTTTTAAAACTTTGCAACTTGATTTAAAACCTGAATGAAACCAGAATTAATTGCACTGGAAGGTAAGCAGTCTGCGTAGTAGTATGTTTTAGTGTGGATTAAACTGTTTTATACAGGAATAAGCCAGAATAGTAGAAAAACAATATACATCTCTGATCCTGTTTCTGTTCTTATGAGAAATAAAATATACCTCATGGATAAAGTACTGCTGCTGTCTTCTCTAGGTCAAGGTATTTCAAATGTCATAGAAAAGGCAGAAACAACCCTTGGGATCCCCAGTCCTAGTGAAATCTCTTCAGAGACCAGAGATGCTACAAGAGGTCAGTTTTTATTGCATTAAAACAGCACCAAAACAAATCTCAATATAATCAGCCCCCAAATAACATCACATTACTTCTCTCTCATATTGGTGTAGATATTTAAGTGCTAAAACAGTGCATTGCTTACTGGTGTTAGCTCTGAAAAGAAGATAGGAAAATTATCCCAGTTCTAACCCTGCTCCTGGCTAACACGTTGTGTGTGTTAATTTTCTGCACTCAGCATCTGGAAGGATCTTTCTGTGGGAGTCAGGAAGCTAATTTTCTACCTTCTAATGCAGGAAGCGAAAATCCCGATGCTAACAGCGCAGATGCAGCTGGTGATGGCAGTTCCTTTCCTATGGCTGGAGCTTTTGGAGTTTTATCAACCATCTCTACTGCTGTTCAAAGCACAGTGAGTGAGTTGGGAAAGCAGGAGAAAATGCGTTTGAGAGCGTTGTCTGAAGCATCATTTTAGGAAACTTTTAATTTTGGCTTTTGTGAGATAAATAGTGAGAGAATATGTCAACCTTCAGACAGTCGTCATCTCATGCCATGCTGACAATTGATGTGCAAGTCATCTCCAGTTTTGTTAGTTTTATGTGAACTGTTGATGTATAACAAGGATGCCCAACGGTGAACTGTGTGATGTGTGCATTCCCATGCATGTCACCTCTGTACAACCGGTTATCTGTGCTCCCTTCCTTTAGGGCATTCAGTCAAATGGAGAGTCAGACTCATTCCTGGAACATTTTCAGACAATTGTCTAGAGGTGAAACTCATTCTCCTCTTCAGAAACTCGTGAAACCAGCCCAAATTGCTTGGAAATCAGCTTGCTCCTGTGACCGTGAGAAATAGACTTCAAAGCGTCCAGTGCCCTTAGAAACTGTGCTTTTGTGATCTGCTGTCTTGTCAGTTCTCCCATGAATCTAAAATAGCTGCAGATGTTCCAGCCTTAAGAGCAGAAGTAAGCTTTCCAAGAGTTTAGCAACTGAAGACCGCAGCTGTTGCATTTTCTGATCGGAGTGTCAGAAACGAAATACTTCAGTGTGCTGAGAACCAGCTCCTTCACACAATAATAATGTTTCCTGTCAGATTCGTGTAGCTGTTTGAGTGTTGTATTAAACTGTTGATTGATAGTGTATCATGACACCTTCCTTGTCTTTATTCTCTGTTTTTGATGATTAGGATCGAATTCTGGAGTGACAAGGACCAGTTTGGCTTGTCTGGCATAACATGGCCTCAGTCTCATTTCTCCAGCTATATAGTCTTCTGTGACTTTTATGCACCAAGTATATTCCCATCTGTTTCCTAGGGAAAAAGTGTTATTACTGGAGGTCTAGATGCCTTGGAATTCATTGGGAAAAAGACAATGGATGTGATAGCTGAGGGAGACCCTGGATTCAAAAAAACAAAGGGCCTAATGAACAGAACCTCTACGTTATCTCAGGTATGGCTGTTCCATATCAACTTGTTGGTTTCTCATTGTTTTTTTTTTTACTTTCATGGTCCTGTCATTGAGCAACCATCTCTTACTATTGAGCCAAAAGCTTTCTCCTACCCTATTCTGTATCTTCTGGTATTGACCTGAGTCCTCTGCTTTTCTTTTTCAGGTCTTACGAGAGGCAAAGGAGAAAGAAGAGCAGCAGACAGCTACTGAGGTTACCATGGCTACAGAGAAGAAAGCCCATTATGGGTTACTGTTTGATGAGTTTCAGGGTCTTTCGCATCTGGAGGCCTTAGAGATGCTTTCCAGAGAGTGTGAATCAAAGGTAATGGCCTTCAGCAATTTTCCTTCTATTTTTGAGTTCAGCTGAGCAGGAAAAAAAAGATTACAGATGTATGTACATACATGCAAAATCAAGTGCTCAGAGCTTGTTACAAAGTGATTGACTGTACAACTTCACTTTGACTCCGGCATTATGATCTGCTGTTTTCCTTGGGAGCATTCTGTCCTGTCCTCAGCTCCTAGAGCCATTCTCTTTGCCTATCTAGCCTCGGTTCCTGCATTTTTTCAATAGCTTATCAAGGGGGTACTTGTTTGCTGGAGGAGAGTAGTACTACAGGCACAGCAGAGACTGTCCTCTCTGTTTCAGGGCAAGGGGAAGGGCAGGTCAGCATATACATTCAGAAGTCATTCAGATTTTTATAAAGGAAATGATTTGAATAACTCTGTAAGAATCTACTGATTTGTCTTTCCTCTTCTTCCTTCATGTAGGAAAGCACCACTTTCTCATTAATATCAGTCTGTAATGTTTTTACGTGCAGTGTAAATGAGTACTTCATCTTCCATCTTGTTTCTTTTTCTTTCTGGACTTACAACTCTCTCGTTGGCTGTTCTGCCCCTAACTAGGTGAAACTGGTTCTAAATGCCCTCTCTGGAGAAGAGTTGGACGCAGTGAAAGAGGAAATGGAGCAACTCAATGAAGCATTTTCTTTAGCTGAATTCTTTGAAGAAGAAGAGGAAGAAAAGAAAGGTAAAAACCCTGGGTTCTGGGAGGAGAAACTGGTTCTAAATGAAATTGTCAGTGCAGAACCAACTCGTCTTGAGAGTGCTAGCAATGGATGTGTTGCCACAGTTAAGTTATTCTTTAGCTAGATGCTTAATCCTAAAGCCATCTGTGGCTAGGAACATGACAGGTAGCAATGCCCTTCATCTTTGAAACGCTTCTGTGCATTACTTCTGTAGCAGAAAACATTCAGTTCTTGCCAGAGCAGGATTAGACTTACTTGACTCCTGGTCTGTTCGTACAACTGACTTTGAGCCAGTATTCATAATGCAAGGAGATGCTGGATTTCCCTATCCATAAGGGAAAGACTTTAAATAAGTTGTCTAACCTAGGGGAGAGCCAACATTTTTATTTTTTTAAGCGAGAGTTCGCCAGGAGGACCAAAAAACTTAGAGGTGTTTCCATGCAGAGAAGCCATCTGATTCTTGAGGATTACGCAGGTATAAATGTAAATTTCTTCCATTTCTTTTACCTAAATGGTTCATCAGGGAGGGCTCACACCTGCACTTGCTAGCATTTAGCATTTGATGTATCTTTTATATTTCCATGATGGATCTCACAGCCTCTCTCCCACTGTTAACATCTGCCCTGCCATATATAACAGGAGAACTTTAGGCTTTAAGCAATATTTCAGACTCTCCAAGGTAAAGCACAACTTAGTGCATTGTAAAATGCTGTGTTTATTTGATGTGTTATAGATTGCCTGCCTGTAAAAACTGAATTACCTTAGCTAAAGAGCCAGGTCTGAGAAAGCAAAAGCTGATCTTCTGGCACTGGTGTCTCCACCTTTTCAGAACTTACATTATAAATTATATGTAAAAGACCAAATGTGATGCATCCTTGCCTGAGTTCAAGGAGAAATGTAGGAAACAGTCGACAGACCTGTGCAGAACTAGTTGTGCATTGAAGTCCTGCTTGTTTCCTATATCTGTCCTTTCTGGGGATTCTTTAGCCTTCTCTTTCCTTTAGGAGATGAGGAGTTCACCAGGGAAGTAACAGAGCTGTTTTCAGAACTGTGCATCTCCACAAAGCCGGATAAACTGATCATGGTGAGTTATTACTCTAAAAGCTGGAGAGATTTCCCAGAAGACCTGCTTCTCAGTCCTGCTTTGCTTGTGAAAAGGCGTCAAGACAAGCTGTGTTTTAGATCCTTTGACAATTGGAGTTAAAAGAAATGGAGCTTTTCCTTTGAGTTTATGGGGCAAAATCATGTTCTGTAATGTTTGTGGCTCTGAATCAGTAGGCACAAGTGTGTCTTTGCCACGCTGGGCAGCAATATCTGGTGGCAAAGAAAGCTGAGCAGTAAGCTATCAGCCACTGCAGTGAAATCAGCCTACCATTTTGAATTGCAGCCCTCCTCTAGACACAAATCAGTTGGTTTTACTATGTTCGGAAGCTGGTATGAAGAAGTTATGCCCTTCTTGCCGTTGTTTCACTACCTTTCGGATCCACCAAGTGGCAGCATCATTCTGCAGACATGTTTTTGAAGCTCCTCTGTTAATCATGGCCCTGCTGGTAAATCCCAGCAGCTGGTGTTAGAGAAATGAATGTCTTCTACTACATGCATGCAGCCAACCTTCTAGAAAGTCAAGAAGGCACTAGGATAATTCGTTGTGGTTCTTTAATGTAGCTGTTTCCTTCCCTTAGGGAGGGCTAACACTCCATGTTTTGTGGTGTGCAGTGGGGCTTCATTTTAGTCATTATCTTCATACAGGTGAGGACATCTGCTCACGATTGGATAGCACAATTCAACAGCAGTCTTCCTAAAGAAGAAAAAGAGAGTGAAGAAAACCAGGAAGTAGAACCTGGAGATGGTCACCATGATGTTAAAAAATCAGTAGAGGTAACTGACCAGCGCAAACAGACAATATCTGACCACAGTGTGTTTATCTGGCTGCTGAGTTACAGTTGTGATTACCAGAACTTCTGGGTTTCTAGTTCTGCACAGATTTGGGGATCTGAGAAGGCAGATAGTATTATTTATTTGCTGTAAGTAATAAAGGCTGCTAGTTTTTGTATGATGTGAGGGGTCTTTTTAACTCTTGCAGGATATTCATGCATTTGCCATAAGAAGTCTGGCTGAACTGACAGCATACTCCATTGAAACGTTCCACAAAACCGCAGCTTTGTTTCTGCATGGCCAGAAACAAGAGGTGACTGCCACAGACAGAGCCAAGTCCCTTTCACAGTAAGTCTCTCTCTTCATAAACTTGTAGCATGTAATAACCTATGATTAAACTGTTTAATGCTTGCTTGCAGTTCCAAGGGATGCCAGGGTCTTGAATTCTGCATGGGTGTTCACTGCTGGAAAATAGAGATGCCACCCATAGCATAATTCAACTTTATCTGGTTTGAAGATATTTATTGATAAGAAAGAGGAAACCTTCCTCAAAAACTGTTACAGCCAAGAGAAATGTTTTCGCCAAGCTTCTTCTAGTTAGTAGGTAGAGATTTAAAATGTGACAAAAAACAGTTGTGTAAAAGTGATTTGTAATAACCTCTTTGCTAGTCATGTAGTATGTTAGGTACATGATATTGTAAAATTACAGCACTAATTAATAGACTGATCATACAAATAATGCACGGGGGATTTTTCTTTACAGCAGGATCTAGTTGGTAAATATATGAACTGCATAATACTTTCTACTTCAGAAAATGGTACTTGTTAGTAAAAAAGCAAGTTACTGCTGTTCCTTTTTGAATTGATGTCTGTCCTCCGACAGCTCTTTCACATCTTCAATTTTATTTACTTGTTTTTCCACCTTTCTCTTCCCCCATTTCTTTGGGGACCTTCTGGCTCTTCATAAACTGTTGAAATGCAGTGTACCAGTTTTGGTTTAATTTAACTTTATGTACGTGGAAACAAGGTATTTGTGTTTTACACGAATACTAAAAGAAAATTGTTCCTTGTAGATTGTATTTACTATGCAGCTTTCCCACTCTTCTTCCACAGAGTGACGATCGTGCTGTGTAAAGAACTGTCATCTTTCTCTAAAGAGTTTACAACGTGCTTAACGATTGCAGGGGTAAGGATTGCATCATAGTTCTTAGGGATGAGATGTGTTACTTGATTACAGCACAGCCTTGGAATCCTTACCATAAAGTGCTCATTGTGCTTTCTCATTTATGCATGCAGGTTTTGCTTTATTGTCTGGTCTCCTAGGTCAGTTTTTTGCAGACTGTGGCAGCTGAATGTGTGCTGAGCTTTTAAATGCCACCAGAGGTGTTCAGGCTGGTGCAGAATGGCTGGGGGGGGGTTGGTGCTGGCAGTACTGATGAGACAGAAGAAAATAAGGTTCACGATCCTGTTGTAGATACTACAACACATTTAGGTGTTACTGAAGATGGTATTCTTACCTCTCAGCGTTCCGGCTGCCTGCAGTTCATTTGAAGATATGTATCTGCTGCAGGGCAGATCGTCTGCACCTTGTGACTTAGCTTTCATATTGTCAAGGGAGCAGTGGTGTCTGTAACCTTAGAGAGGGTTTAGCTTTATTTTGCTTGAAGAAATATGATAAAATTTTCAATTGAGATAATATATGTCTGGTCTCTGCAGGTCAAAGAGAAGGCAGATGTGCTTAATCCCTTAATCACTGGAGTGTTTTTGGAGGTCAGTTATGCTGAAGTTAAAACTTTAAGCTAATACTTAAAAAATAGACTGTTTTTTCCACTTCACTATCCTTATGCATGCAGGGTTCTGTAATCTATAGTCTATAAGATTCTACTTAACTATCTAATAACTTACAGATTTTAATAAATGCCTGTAGATCTTCACAGGACATGTTAGTGAAGAGTGAGCTTGGGTGGTCTCAGCTGGCAGGTACGATGGGTCAGAAGATGCAGAGTAGTTTGTTCACAAATCTGGATTTCTAACGCTTTCATAGAATGCTTGAATTCAAATCTTAGACAGGCTCGTAAATCAGCATGCAAGAATCCCAACACTTCCCAGCTGTTAAGTTGGTTCTCAGTGCTTGTAAATTTCAGAGGTGGGATGGGGATTGGATGTTTCTGTTGGTGTATTCTTCCTTCCTGACACGGCGTGCTTATGTTTCTCTTTGAAATAAATCCATTTTATCTGTTACACAAAGTAGGATCCTACCTCTGGATCACACTTGATCTTGTGTAGCAGCTTTTAAGCCAGCTGCTTTTGTGCTGAGTGACATAAAGCCCCTTAAAAACTTACATTAAAATGATTTCTAGAAGGAAGCCATAAAGACCCAACAAGCAATAGGGTTTTGTTTCTTACGTACACTAATCAGTGCTGTTTGAGATATATATATATATATATATAAGGTTAGTGAAGCTGACTGGTAGCATAATTATTCATGCATCTTTTTCTTCTTTTTTTAAATTATTTTCATAGGCTTCAAACAGTGCTTCATACATCCAAGATGCCTTCCAGCTCCTGCTGCCTGTACTGCAGCTCTCTCTTATTGAGGCTAGAACGGAACTATCACAGCAATAAAAACCCATCTAATTAAGAACTTCTTGACCTTCCCGCTTCCTATTTTCCATGCTGGAGAATGATGTAATGGCTGATATTAAAGGGAAAAAGATGAACTGATCACTGCTACTGCAAGAGCAATGATTAAGTGCGGTCTGACAGTGACAGCTCTTAGAGCTCATTGAGAGATGTGATTAGCATAGCCCAGGCTGGAGGATGATGCGACAGACTTCAAGTGCAGACTGCTTCCCTGTTTCCATAGACTGGGAGTGAAGTGAAGCCTCTCTGCTGTATGTGTTGAGAAGCTCTCTAGACTGTGGAGACAGTGCTGGAGAGAAGAGTAACAGCTGTCTATTTAAGAGTTAGCTGAAGTCATGGTTGACTTTTAAGTTGGAGAGATGTAATTAGGCTCCTGAAAGCTCAGCATTGCAGCTGAAGTGGACGTTGGATAGAAGATGCAAGAGAAGGCAAACATTTTTGATTATCACCATTGATTATTTTTCAAGACTGGAAAGAATAGAACAGAGGATTCCTTGTTGAGCCATTGGTGCTGAAGAGAAGCCCCAGCTGCCTGAAGGTGTCTGCTAATGACTCAGGAATGTGGGATTGGGACTCACTGGGGTGCTGTTATTTGTTCTCTTGCAGAATGCTTGCCTCAGCACAAACTGGAAAAATGCTGATCTGGCCCTAAGAATGTGGGTACTTTACTTTAGAGCAATAAATGAGAACTGGCTAAAAGGGATTGGTTCTTGTTTGAGCAATCTAATGAGAGAATTGAGCAGTAGGATGCCCCTTTTAATGCAACTTCAAGTGTCAGCCACAGACTGTTCAGACTCAGATTCCATTTTTTTCAATTTATGTGTAAAAACAGAATAATGTAATGCTCCTTCTTGGAAGACATATTAAAGCAGGGAAAGAGGAAGCAATTTGGTTCTGTTAGCAGGAATCCTAATTTGTCTCAGAAGCTGCTTCATGTATCATATCTGTTCCTTTGTGCTATGAAAGTTCCCTGCTTTGTTCCTTTTTACCACTTCTATCTTTTGAGCTTTCCCTTTGGGAGGGAACAGCCTCTGCTGGAATCGCAAGAGCAGAAATGCACAGCTTAAATGGAACTTGAAGAAGTCCAGAATAGCAAACCAGAGGTGACTGAGCGTCACACCTGCCTCTGTATTTGCTCATCGGTAAGAGCGATGCTCAGATCTTATTTTTAAAATCCTCTGGGTTTTAGCAGGCCTTGCAGATTTCTGCAGTACTGAAGGCTTAGCATTTCTCGGCTCTGTCGTGCAACAGAGAGGTGTTCTTTGTGTTAGTATACCTCTCGGCTAATGCTGCTCTGGTTTTCTGTGTGTGGAAAAGCCCTTGCCTTAGTGCTGGTTAGACTGATCAAATCTCGGAGTGTTTTATTTTGCTTTTTAAAAAATGCTAGACTCGAAAGGAGTGTGACTGGGAAAAAAAAAAAAACATGCTGCCACAAATTATATACTTCTTCTTCACGTTGATAGCATTTTTAGAAAAGGATTTGTTTCAACAGCAGTTTCGGGTGGCGAGGGGCACTAACAAAGCAGCAGGGAGGAGCTGTGCTGCCTTTCCTCACAGCCCTGGCTGGTTTCTGGGGCAGGGCAGTGTGCTGCTGTGGGGCAGGGGCAGCTGGGGCCTCTCATGGCAGGGCACCCTTCCATAGAAAACAGGGCTCTAAACACAGGCTGGGGCGTGAGAGCTCCCACATCTGAGCTCTGAATTAGTGCATTGGCACAAAATGTCACCTTGGCTCCTGCCACAAAGCCAAGATTTACAGAAATGTCAGAAGAGGAAAAAAATGATGATAACAGGGCTTTAGGAAGCAGCAGCTACTTTTTTTTTTTTTTTTTCCCAGGTTATTTGTCTACCGAAGCTGGCCTGCCATGCTGTGTGGAGTAGTTTAATAATTAAAGGAAAGGAGGTGATTTTTTTAATTATTTCTTTAAATAATGCAACCAGTAGTTTTTTCAGTCACACTCTCACCTGATTTTTGGTAGAGCAGCCAACACCCAACCCTGCACCAGCTTCACTTGTGTGCCACTGCAAGAACTGCAGTAGATTGCCAACAAAAATAGTTACAATTGTTGAAATCTTGCTACCCAAAGGATGCATCAGAATTCACCATCCGACTGTCTGGAGGTCTTACTGCTCAGCCTTGACTTGCTCATGAATCTGATGTGAGCTGGCAGTGATTTGAGCACTTCTGGTGGTGTTCAGAGAGATGAGAGGTGGCTGAGAATAGATAAGAGTTAGCTGAGATGCTGGCAGGGACTGGGAGGGGGAAAAAAGCCTTCCACAATTATTTTCTTTCCTTAGGAGAGATTCTGTTACTTGCAGATGCAAAAGCTGCTTCCTGGCAGCTGCTGTGGAAAGGTTTAAAAGATGAAAAAGGCTTGCTTCTCCTGACGTGCTCCCAGCCTTGGCCCAGCCAGATTCCCAGGGACTCACTTTTCATTATTAACACACACACGTTGAGCAGCAGCAAAACCTCTGACGCAGGAGGGGCGAGCGGTTGTCCTGCTCGTTTGGAAGTGGCAGCAGCTCTGGTGCCAGCAGTGCTGGTGGCTGTGAGTGAGGGGACGGGTGTCCAGGTGTCTTGAATCACCCACAGCACGAATTAAATGCTCTGACTCAGGAGCAGGAAGGGGAGAGCTTGTGGCAGGAGGAAGGCTCTGGCATTTGTTCCCCAGGTATGCATGTTGGATCGTAAATAAGCAGCTGTCTGTAGTGATGTGATTTCAGCAGAAAGATTGGTCTTCTGTAGCCAAAGGCTGCTTGGCACAGTGATCAGATCCAGCGTGGGAGGACATAAATGCCCAGTCCTGTGCTAATTAATGTTTCTGGGAGTGCAGCTCTGCACTTTGGCAGCAGCTCATTGCGCTGATGCTTTGGGTGCTGGCTGCCACGTTCCCTTCCACTATTCGAGGGCAGCTCTGTGCCTGCTGCAGGCTGAGAGCAGAGCCCAGGTGTGCTTTGTGGGCTGGGAACACTGATGTCCCGTCCTGTGGTTACCACCAGACTGATGTTACAAGACGCTGCTGGGGGGGCAGCCCCCGAGAGCCACAGCTCTGGGGTGGTGCTCTGTGCCCCCATGTCCCTGCAGCAATGCCAGGGCTGTGCCCCTGCTGGCTCTGGCTGAAGGATGCTGATAGGTGCCCCATAATCATACCACAAGGCTGGCAGGGCAGGCAGGGAGCAGTGACTGCTGTAATAGGGTTACCAATTTAAAAAAACAAGGTCAAGGACCATGCCTGTGGGTGAGGAGCCTCATCAGGAGATGGCAGGAGCTGTTTGGACACACGGGGTTGGATTCCAGCCGATCTTGACACTGGGCATCCTCCCTGCCCTGCTGTGACCTGGTGCCATGCTCCCTGTGCTCATCCTGGCCCCAATCTCCGTGTGCCTTGCCGACCTCTTACTTCTGACCTAACTTTGCTGGGAGGACCCATGCTCTGAGTGTGGGGCCAGCATGGACTCCCATGAGTCCAGGAGACTCGGTGCATCCATGGGCAGGTTTTTAGGAAGGGTGACGTCCATGCAGCTGCAGTTCTGCTGTGAGGTACCCGGGGTCAGCTTGCACGTGAGTTGTAATTACAGTTGTAATTACTGTGGGAGGAATCTTTGCTGTAGATTTGAAGAGTTTAAATGGGGCAAATCTTGTGGCAGAGGTAATACCTTTTATTAGGTGGAGAAAACAAATCAGCTTTCAGGTACACAAGCCCTTCTTGACATTATTGTTGCTGTTATTATCCCATATTGGTGCTATTAGAAATGAGGGCATTGCATTAGAGGGGAAGCACATTATGCAAGTGATTAGACTTGCTGGTAACAGCTCTCTGCTGACAGCTATTTGCTTAATGATATGTTGGAGCAGAAGCCGACAGCAAGGACAAGCAGAAGGAGTCCTGCTCGGGCTGTGATGCTCTGGGAAGAGGGCAGCAAGGACCTAGTGGAGGAGGTTCTTGCCCCTCTGGCTCTAAGGACATCCCCAAATCCCCTTCTCTGTATCAGATAGGGCCCTGCTCTATCTTCCATTCCCAGTGAAGTGCCCTGAAGAGCTGACACAGGGTCAGACTTGGTGCTGCTGCCCATGCTGGAGGCAGAAATGTCTGCCAGGCTCTATGGGTGCGAATGTGACTGGTCATGTTCCCAGCATCACGTGCTGTCCGGGGCGGGTGGCAGAGCCAGTTTTTCTGCTCCCAAAGTGGGACTTGGGGAGGAGACCGCAATGCTCAAATAGCCACCGCGCTGCCCGCTGCCAGCCAGGAGCCGAGGAGCCCACTCACCTTTCCTGCTCCAGGTAGGGCACCTACCTCCATCCTCTGTGTCACTGTGGGCATTTACAGACGAGCTTATCGATGTTGTGGGCTGGAGGAGAGGAGTGGAAGTGGGGGGTGATGTGCAGGGTGAGGCGGGAGCAGCCCTGGGTCAGCTTTGCTCTGGGGCATCTCATAGATGGAGATGGGACATGGTGCCTGGTCCTCCCTGGGAAGGGCTGCGGTCCTCCCCAGTTGTGCCTGGAGGCATTGGGACCACACAGGCCATCACCTGTGATGGGGTTAAGAGTGCTTGCTTCATTGCCCAGTGCTCTGTTCCACGTGCACCTCGCGCTTTGCTCAGCTGCAGAGGGAAATCACAGTTCAGCTCTGCTGGGCATCACCTGCCTGTGCTTTAGCTCACAGCTCCGTTCAGGCTGGGAGCCCTGGAAGGCTGTGGAGAAGGACTGCTCACCTGGCACGGAGGCACAAAGCCAGGGCAGCCCCATGGGCCTGGGGCTGAGCGGGAGCTGCGGGGTGTTTGGTGCATGGGACCCAATGTCAGGGAATTGGCTGCACCTTCCTTTTGCTGCCTTTCCTTTTGCTAATGTTTGATCGTTTTTAATGATTTTAGATTAAAAAGTAATTATTTCCAATTAGGAGCTGCACTTCTTAATTACAGAGAGGAAGTAGATTGCTATTCATTATTAATTAGATTTCACCTTTGCACCGATTGTGCCTTTCTCAGCCCCTATCTCCGCTCTGCCCCTGGCTTCCCAGCCTGTGTTTGGAAAACACAGATCAGTGCTATCAGCCCAGAGGCCGCCTTGTGCTTCCCTGCCTGCAGACGGTGTCATTGTGTGGGCTTAAAAACATTAATTGAAAGCTTTTCACCTCCTGCCTCCCACCACCAGCGATGAGCAGAGACCGCTCTGTAGTTGTGCTCTGGGGCAGAGGGCCGACCCCAGTGCCCCCGCCTGCAGCACGGCCCCGCTCCCTGCCCTGCTGCCCTCCCTCTGCCACAAGTGCCAATTTTGTTGTTTGTGCTTGACAGGGAGGGTTTAAGCTGCCAGTGCTGTTTCTTGAGCTGTGTTTGTTCCTGCTGATTTTAAAGAAAGCTGTCTGCCTTCTTCCGAGCTGCTTTCTTCGCCGTCTGTCACTGCTCAGGCACTTAATCAATGCTCAGACTTTTCTTTTCTTACTGCTGCGGTCTCCATCTCCCTTCCTGCTCTCGTCCCATCCCTGGAGCACGTCCCTCATCTGTGGCTTCTGAAGAACGCCAAAGCATGGGGCTTTAATTACCCTAAATTTAAAATATTTTGAATATTTCTGTGGTTTCCACCTGCTCCCAGGTGGGTTTGGAAGGGGAGCTGAGGTATCTCCCTGCGCATTTGGTCTCCACAAACGGTGGGGACCAAGGATGTATGTTCATCCCCAAAAAATCCCCGTGATTTCCCTTCTGTGTGCCATAGGTGTGAGAACCTCGTGCCCAGAGCCCTTTGGCTGTGGTGAAATGTCGACGATCCTGAAATGTGAGTGTGGGATGGGAGCTGGGGAGGGACCCTCCTCGGGGTGCTGCTGGTAACGACCCTCCCCCTGTGCCCACTGTAGGGTTTGGACGGGAAGATAAGGAGGGAGAGGAAAAGGAAGAAGAGAAGAAACAGGAGGCAGAGGAGGAAAAGGACGAGGTATGGGAATGCTGGTGCTGGTGTGCGGTAGGATGGGGCCAGACACAGAAAGGGGGATCGGGGACACGGGGATGGATGCTTGGTGCAACGGTTGTGGAAGGACTTTGAAAGCCCCAAACGATTTAATTTACATCCTGACTGTGAAGAGCAGCAGCGCCTGACTTGTGTCCGTGGCTGGAGGTTGCTGCTGAGCCACCTGCAGCCTGAACTCACACAGTGCACGTGGCTTTTCCCTGGACAGCCAGCTCAGAGCCTGGGTCTCTCTATCCACGTAACCTCTCCCCATCCTGAATAGCAAATGGGGGTCAGGGCCCCTGGAGACACTTTTCCTTCCCTCTTTGCAGGGAGCTGGGGAAGGTGACAACAGGAGGAGCAGCAGCAGCACGGAGGAGGTAAGCACCCAAAGTGCCCTATGCTGAGCTCCCCAACACCAAGCACTGCGTGGGTGCTGCTTCTGGGGGCTGTCAGCACCTGGAGGCATCCAGCAGCACCCGGCCCTCCTCTCACACACATGGCACTGATTTTCTCATTCCAGCCCCAGGACCAGGGCCACGCTGAGGATGATGAGAAGGAAGCCCAGGAGTAAACTTCCTGGGCACGGGATGCTGGAGGGGGCTGGCCACTGGTAGCCAAATAAAAGCATTTGGGCCCCAAAGAGAGATGCTGTTTATTCATCCCAGCAAGCTGTCCGCTCCCCAAAGCAGCCATGAAAAGGCAGGTGGGGGGGAGCAGGTTTTGGTCGAGATCGTGAAAAAGGATGGAGAGCAACTCTTACAGCTGGATGGCATTTCCCATTGATCGAAACCACACCGAAAGCAGTCACGGGGGAGAAAATAACCCCAAACTGCGCTGTCTAGCGGGATGCCGAGCGTGGGGTTGCCCCGTGCTCGGCTGCGGCTGGGAGAGCCGGGAAAAAAAGGGGAAAAACGGGAAAAATGAGCTGTCACCGCCATCTACCGGGACTGGGACGTGTGGCAGCGGGGCCGGGGGTTTCGTAACAGCTCGGGGGGTGTTGGGTAAGGCTTCCTCCGAGAGGCCTCGTACCTTGAATAGTGCCGATTTCGGACATACTTGGGTTTAGTAGTCAACGCCGTGGAGGATTTTACTTGAAACCACAGAATTTTGGCTTTAAATATTGTTTTCACGGAACAAATGCAGCCGGCTCTTGTATAACCACAGCAAACAGCAGGAGTGATGCTGAGGAATGTTGTCTTAATTAACCAGCATAGAGATTAAAGGGAAAACATGGAGACAGAACAAACAGACCAACCCAACAGCTAAACTGGGTTCTAAGTGCATTATGGTCGGGAAACAAGGACACCTCAATGTAAAACAGCCCCACAGGGCACCGCAGCCTCCACCGCCCTCTACGTTTGTACGTGGTACTCGTGCTTGGGTTGCAGCCTGCTTCCAAACAGCACATGGAGCATCCCCCGGTGCCTTCAGACTTTGCTCCCCCAGGATGAAGATCTCTGGGATTCAGTGTTCCATGTACCCATCCTCATGCTGCCCCGAATCCCAGCGCTTCATGTGCTCAGATCCAGTGTATGCGCACCCCTGCGCTGCTGGGTGCTGGCGAGTAATGAGACAGGGGAAGTGTCACTGTGTTTTATGAGCCCTTCTTTGGGCACAAGGCTCTGTGCAAATACAACATCTGTTCTATGGCTCAAGGCAAAGCAGCTCCAGGGAGCGGCTGTGTGAGCAGCCAAAGGAGCCCAAAAGATTCTCCATCCCATGCTCTGCACCGTGCCTTGGGCATCACAGTGTGCTGCCTTGGTTTGAACTGCTGAGGTTTCCCCAGAAAGCTGCAGGCATGAAAACCATTTCAAATCATCCATGGCCCCTTGTGTCTCAGCCCTGGTTTGCACCTAGGTGACATGAATGGGCTTATAGCACAAGCATCAATGCCAGCCACGTGAATCAAGGGCTTTGATAACACTTCCTGGAGGAGGCAAAAAGGCAAGAAAAATATTTGGCTTTTGGGGATGCTGAGGACCCTCAGCAGAGTGAACTGTATGGCCCCATGGGTGGCAGTGGCTGGGGACAGAGGGGTGTCCCCCAGCTTGACCTCGGGGCTTGCCCATGGCTGTGATGGCCAAGAGCTTCCCAAGCACTGCTGGACACCAGATCTGACCCCACTGTGGTGTTTAACCACCGAATGTGCTCAAAGCTTCTGCAAGGTTCAACCTTGGATGTGCCCTTGGATGGCAGGGAGCAGAGCATGGACAGAGACGTGCCGAGTGCCCATCATGTCCATCCAGCTCAGGGAGGGGTGGAGTAGGAAAAGGAGACAGCAAGAGAAATCGGCAGCCAGGGAGTTACTTAAGCAAGCCTTGTTTACACACATCTTCTCCTCTTTATATAACCTCCCCGAGGCAGCAGGAGGAGGTGTGCAGCCCACGCTCAGGGAGCAGCTGAAGGGACCCTGCACAAACCTTGCAGAGGCACAGCTACCATGCTCTCCTGGGCATGGGGAGAAGACGGATTTCCACACCATTTCTTGCAGAAATGCCCCCATATTGCAGTGTTGTTTTCTTTTTTTATTCTTCTCTGAATATGAACAATTTCAGAACAGAAGGGTTGTACCTCAGTTTTGCTCAGAAATTTTCCATCTTGCACTTTGGGGCCGCATTCAGCAAACAAGGGCGTTTTGTTATATAAAGCGTCCCGTATGGAAACGAGCCTCTCCGAGGTACAGATCAAAAAGAAGTCTTTCCTTTGTTCCCAAGTGACCTTCTCGATGGAAAATTTTGAGCGGCTTTTTTTTATTATCATTATTATTATTATTATTCCACCAAGAAGTGGAAACAGTCAGAAATCCCGAGTTTCCCAGAAAAGCCGATTCCTGCAGCCCTGCTATGATCTGGTAATCCCTGCGGGGCGCCGGGCAAAGGTTTCCTACAGACCAAGCCTTCTATTTTAAGGCTAAGTAATAGGAAAAGGAAAACCACATCAGAACACGTGTCTCGCAAGTGGAGGGTGCTTTGGGAGGGTGAGTTTTGCCTTCCACTCCTGCTCCCTCGAGACTTTGTGCCGAGTCCTTCTGCAATTTGTCCTCTCATTCGAAATAGGTGTAAATTGAAGCTGGTTGCTATGTTAATGAAAAGCTGGAAGTTCCACCGGAGCTTTATTCACTGCAGTGCCTGGATTTATTTTCTTCATAAAAATGGCTCTGAGTGTACCAGCCCTGCACTCCTTCACAGCACTTTTTTCTTTCCTCCCTTGCAAACGCCTTCTCCTCAGACTCCCGTGTTTGCTCTTTCAGAAAAGCAAAGAGGGGCCTTTATTCTCCAAACCCAACTGCAGTGCATTCATAACATCCACAAAGCAGCAGCGCCAGGCTGATTGTGAAGGAACACCTGCAATTTCCTCCAGCAGATCCACCAGAAGGGGCCTGTGGGTGATGAATCCATGGAGCAACAGCAGCCTGAGCTCTCCAAAGCTGTGCTGTATGGGCACAGGCTGGAAGCATGGTGGGACCCCCGAACCCAAACACCGCTCACCTGGAATCCAAAGACCAGGGGGGTAAACCAGCACAGGCAGAAGGCACAGCCAGAAATGCTGCTCCTGCAGGTGGGGGGGCTGCAGCTGTCCCTGGGGCAGCAATGAGGTGATTGTAACCACGCACCATGGTTGCAGCATGGGTACCCTGCACCGTGGTTTTGCCACACATCCCAGAGCTACCTGGAGAACAGGGACGGTTCTGACATCAGTGTTTGCTCATCCACGCCCAAGGAGAAGGGCATCTCTGTGTGCTTTCTATAGGACTAGCTGCAAGACTCCGTGACAATGCTCTGCCCACCTCATTTTCAGGTGTATGCATGAGTGATATGAGCCAGATACCAATCTGGGCTCCCCATCCTTCCTCTCCTGTCTCCAGGACGCCGGGCAGAAGCCCAGTTACATGAGCACTGGGATAGCATTACACCACAGCACTGTCTGCCCCGTCCATGTGACAGCCAACACGTTCCACCAGGAACGACAGTGCCCCGGGCACAGCCTGTATGACTCAGAAAGGAAAATATTAAAGTTTTCTTTAAAGGGAAATCTTAAGGCTTTCTTCAGTTCCCCAACCCTGCTTACAGCTGATCCTCCTTTCTGAGGAGCAGCTGAGTTTCGGGACACAGGAACAACACTGTAATTGATGTGACTGCTGCCTGCCCAGCGCCGAGTCAGCACGGAGCAGTGTGGCAATGCGCTGCGGCTGCCAGAGAGAAAGCAGAGAGCTCCTGCAGAGAGCTGTAAGGAAAGGTGTGTGTTACAACAGACAGCCGTGAGCACAGCCACCCCCTGCACGACCTCCCTCCTTCCCTTCACTGAGCAGAGCCGCTTTGAACTGCATGCAGCGAACGGAGAAATCTGGCAGCTGCACAATGTCCTGGACAGAGAAACAGGATGATGCAAAGAAGGCAAAAATTCCAGGAAGCTGCCGTGCTTGTTGACATGCTGGGAGGCATGTGATGCAAACGATCCCTGCGTGCAGTTTGCACGTACCGAGGTGTAAAAGTCATTCCTTGGGCCAACTCCGAAGGGCACTGCACACAGACGAGCCAGGATCCAGGCAGGAGCAGGGCTGTGCAGGTGCAGAAGCACGGCCCAGAGCCTTATCCTATGCTGAGCCTCACCCTATGCAGGCTGCTCTGGCTCCTACTGAGCCGTGCAGCATCTCTGTGCTGTGGCAGTGCTGCAGCCTCTCTGCCACTTCTTGGCTGGGACGCCGACGCTTTGCTCTCTCTGGCATTTTGGAAATGGGGAAACTTGTCTCACCCCTGCACAACAGGATTTTCAGGTCTAACAGAAGTCTCATCCCTGCAGGAAGCGATGAGAAGAGCAGGGGAGGCACGGAGCAGGGTCACAGCGTGCACAGTGCGTGTTCCTGCCCAGAGAAACAGCTCCGTGTGCCCCATATAGGAGTGCTGCCACCTCTGTGCCACTCCTTTACCCCAGATGTGTCAAAGAAACAAATGTCACCGCCTGCAACAAGCATTTATGCACTAGAAGCAAGCAAACAAGCATCCCACATTTACCATTTAAAGGGGAAAACATCCCATTGTGCTCTGCAAATGGCACCCTGCCACAGCACTCTGCAAAACACAGCGTCCTCACCTGGCCAGCGGAATGGTTAACTTTCAGTATTTAAACCTCTTATTGTTATTATTGCAGTCTGTTCTGAGTCAGCACAAACACCCCAGTGAGAATTGAAAGCATCTGGAGTTCAGCACTCCCTCAGCAATCAGTGGAATGAAGAAAACCATCTGTCCTTGTGCTGGTGCTAACAAGCCCAGCTTCCGATGGATTGGTGTGCTGCTGCTGATGGATTTTTACGTGCATCATGCAAAAGCAGCGGCGTGAATCAGGAGGTGCAGAACAGGACACCTGGGGACAGCCCAGCGTCTCCTGCAGGAGCTGGCTGGGTGATGAGAGATGCCACCCTCTGTCACCCTCACCTGTCACCAGCTCCCCCTGGCCAAGGGCTGCTGCTCTCCCCCAGGCTGAGCCGCACCAGCAGGGGATGGGAGCACTCTGCGAGCACGATGCTGCCATGCAGTGCCATGTGTTAGCTAAAATCACCCTCATGAACGGGTACGGCTCCAGAAGTGATCCGGAGATGGGTGAGGACTCCCTGGTGGTCCAACCCCAGCCCACCCCCACCATGCCCATAACCATGTCCTTCAGTGCCACATCTCCACAGTCCTCAAACATCTCCAGAGACGATGACCCCAGCATCTCCCTGGGCAGCCCGTGCCGCTGCATCACCGCTCTTTCTGAGAAGAAATTTTCCCTAATATCCAACCTGAACGAAGATCTGGGGCAGGGGGTCTGGGGGCACCGCTGCTGAACAGGACCTGAGCTTCCCCCATCTGCAGAAATCCTGCTCAAACTGCAAAGCCCTCAGAGCACACACGCAATAATTAGGTTTTGAACTTTTCAGAGCACTCATGATCTGTTTAATGAAATCACAGCAGGTTTTGAAACCAAACCTGTTCTGCAGCCCCATGCTCTGCCAACCCCTCCCTTGGCTTCGCCAGCACTCCCGCCCCACTGGTGACCTCCCTCCCTGAGCATCCCTCCCAGCCTGCTCCTGCCTTTGTTTGGCTTTTACGGACGGACAAAAGAGCCGGTTGGGAATGTGCATCATCCTTACATAAAGTCTGATCTACTAAGCTGCTTTTGGCTGTTTTTCCCAGCACCGGCAATAGGAGAGATGTCGTCACCTCAGCCTGGGACCGCGAAGAGGACTTTGCAACACAGTGTCTGGGCTGGTTCAGCCCTGGGTCTGCAGACCCACCTGCAGCGGAGGGACGCCCCTTTCCCAAAGCATCTCGCAGGGACGGGTCCGCACAGTGGGGTCCGCAGAGATGCCCTCGGGGCACCCCAACCTCACCACATTCCCGGGGACACATTCCCAGCGGGCTGGGGGTGCTCCCCAGCACCCCGATACCCAGAATCCAGCACCGGAGCCCCCCAACATCCCGGTACTACGAACAGATATAGGACCCTCCCAGGCACTGATACGGGCCACCGGCCCCCTGGCCCCCCCAGGGGCGCCCCGCGATGCCCCACGCCGGACCACCCCGGGTCCCCTCACGCCGTTCCCAGCACCGCCCCCGGTGCCGCCAGCTCCGTTACGAAACGCGGCCGGGGCGGGGCGGCGGCGGCAGCCAATGGCGATCCCGGCGGCCCTCGGTTCGGCGTGGGGGGGGTCGTGCCGCGGAGCTTCGGCACCGCAGCGCTCGGCCGGGTGCCCTGGGGCAGAACGGACTGAGCCCGGGATATGCGGCCCCGAGGACATCTCCCCGCTCGGAGGCCGTAGCCATGAGCAGCGACTCCTCCACCTCATCCTCCCCACCCCGGGTGGGCAGCCCCATCCCGCAGCCCCCCGGGAGCACGGAGCTGCTGCGCTGCCCGTCCTGCCGCCTCCTCCTCTGGGAGCCGGTGACCGTGTCGTGCGGGCACTCCTTCTGCAAGCCGTGCCTCGGCAATGCCGTGCCCTCCCGCTGTCCCGTGTGCCTCCGCCGGCTGAAGCTGCTGGGCGTCGAGGCGGCGAGGTGCAACGTGGTGCTCTGTAACCTGCTGGAGAAGTGCGAGGAGAGGGAGAGCCGCTCGGCCAGGCTGGCAGCACGCGTCCGGCATCACCTCGCCCGTGGAGACCTGCAGAATGCGCTGGGGATGGCCCAGAAGGGCGTTGAGATGGGTAAGCAGCACAGGGCCTGAGGGGCTGACGTGGTGATGGGCTCAAGAAGGGCTGAGCAGGGATGAGGGCATGCTGTTGGAGCAGGTGTTTTGTCCCTGCACTGTGGTGCCCTCTGTGCTCACACAGCGGGAGCTGGGGCACCTGGGGAGCTCGTTAGGAGTGCTGGGAGTGTTGGAAAGGGATGGGGAGGGCAGAAACAGCTGCTGGGCTTTGCTTCTGGGTCATCCCCACCCCTGCAGAAGACCGTCAGCAGCAGAGAGACACGGCCTTCCCACGGCCATAGTGGCTGTGTGTCCTCAGGGCCAGGGCTTGGTGTCCCGTTGCCATGTGTCCTTGGTGTCAGCAGCAGCTGGAGAGAGCTGCTCATTAATAGCTGAATTGACAAAGCTGAGTTCCACAGCTTCCCAGAGCATCCAGTGGTATGATTAGAAGAGCACCTTGAGGGGTAGGAATGATGGAAAGTGACTGAGACTTCTCCAGTCCGGGACACGTATTGAGCACCCCCAGTGCACAGCAGGGCCCCCTGACCCCCTTCTGCTCCCAGCACTGAGGAGACATTCCCCTGCAGGACTGGGATCAGGTCCGGGGGGGTTGCTCTGCTTTACTGTGTGTCCATAAGTGGATTTCTTGGAGAGTGATGCTGCTTCAAGTGGAGTTACACAACGCGGCCAGGAAGGAGGGAGCTGGGGAGCGGACGCACAAGGTCCTCTCGGAGTGAGCAGTGTTTCTATGGCACCGAGCTCTACTCCCGCAGCGCAGCATCTCCTCCTCATCGCCCGCTGTGGGATGAGTGCCAGAGGTGCGGGGTGTACCCCAAAGCACAGGGCCAGCAGGGAGCGAGCGGGCTGCGGTCCCTTTAGGCAACCTCCCAAAGCACCGCTTGGTCCTGTGTGCCCTTTGTTCAGAGCAAACACATGCGCATGGTGCTCTGTTGCTCATTGTGCAATGGGCCGACTTTTGTCTTGCAATTAGCTGTGTGAGTAGAAAGAGAGAAATATTGCAAGCTCCGTGCTTGGTCTTTCTTTGCTGTGTGCTCAGTTTGCTGTTGGATGGGGGAAGTCAAGGTTGGGGCAATGAGGAAATAGGGCGCAGGGGCAGCTCCCATAGACCTGTGTGCACTGGTGCTGCTGGGGCTGTGCTGTGCGAGCGGTGCTTTGGGGCTCAGTGCTGCTCAGGGCAGGAGCTGCAGGCTTTGCACGGAGCCCGTTGTCTGCAGGGCAGCTGCTACTGGGACACTGTGCGGCCAAAGGGAATGGAAAAACAGGGAGATAAGCTGACAAAGTGAACCACATAGTGCTCTGGATGGTGTAACACAGGAGGGCTTCTCTGGCGCCGCGGTGCCAGCTGGCTCACGTCCCTGATGCTTGGTGATATCATACAGCTAAAATAGCTGCAGCGGCACAGAAATGCAGAGCGCACTGCCTGATTTTACGCATCTTATTTGTGCTAAATCAGTCACTTTGTTGGCAGTCTGTAAATGATTGAATGTGTTTGCTCGTGTGGAAAACAAGCCCCTGGACTTTGTACCCATGTTTTCACCTCCGCACGTCATTAGGAGCTGCAGTTTCTCATCCTCAGACGTGTGTGGAGGGCTGGGCTCCGGTACAGCCCATTCCCGTGCTGCTGCATGCTGAGGTCCTGATCACAGCACACCATGCACGCACGTAGGCTCACAGAGAACACGCGGTGCCCGGCTGCAGCCCAGCCTGGACAGCCCCATGTGCACTGCGTGGGGCTTTGGATGCTGTTTTGCAAGCACTCCTTGGCACTGAGATCCCATCGTCATGCTGGTACAGACCTGGATGCCCTAATTCCTTTCCTCTATTTCAGCCTTTGCTTGCACTTGGGAACTCAGAGCCACCTGGTGGGGAGGATCGGAGCCCTCCTTGCACCGATGGGTTTGCCCCTACCTGAGGACAGTGGTGGTGGCTCCTGGAAGCTGCAGCGTTTGGGAATGGCAGTCCCCAGCCTCTGGCTTGTTGGGTTACAGATTGCCCTGAATTCTATCAGGGAGACCCTTAGGGCGACAGCCTCCATGGGGAGCACACGCTGCATCCCAAAAAGATGGATGACAGCCCAGATCCCACTGTGATTGGAACAGAGCCCCACAGCAGTGATGCTGTGGGGGCTTGTGGCACCAGGACCCACCTTTCTCTTTGCAGCCCTGGAGGACACGTCCCTGCGTCTGTGCCGGGCAGAGGCCTTGGTGGCCCTGGGGCGGTACCCAGAGGCCCTGCAGGACCTGGAGACTGTGTGCAGGGCCAGGCCCATGGAGCATGAGGTGAGTGGAGGGGCAGCTGGGGGAGCGGCAGTGCTTGGGACCTCACCAAACTGCACAGCAGAGCAATATTCCCCTTTTCTTGTCCTCCTAGGGATTACCCCTTCACTGGTCACAGAAGGCAGAGGATGTTTTAGGTGTAGAGACAGATGCAGATAAATTAACTTTCATCTTCGAGGGCTGCTCCAAAAGGAATGCCTCCTATTTTATTATGTTGGCTCCTGATGGCAGAGGCCTCTGGCCCACTGCCATTCACCCATGCTTGCTGAACATTTATGGAGACCAAACAATGGATGTGATCACAGTGTGGAGGTGGATGGTGCATTTCAGCAGTGGTAACAGTGACAGTGGTCACCTCCGCTGGTGCAGACTTGTATGAGCACAGCACGCAGGCTCTTGTTCATTGCTGGTGAAAATGCATACCTAGTGGTGGTGAAAAAGTCTTTTGTAGCTGGGAACTTGCTCTATCAAATACTGTTACTCTGCTCTTCTTATCTGTTGTAGTTTCCACAGAAATAAATAGGAGGCATTACTTTCAGAGCAATGTACATATATCTTAATCCTAATTTCTTGACAGTTTCTGGTTGCTGGGCCCAGCACGTGGTTCACAGGCAGTCCTGAGTTCTCACAGCCATTGGCTTCATCCTGCTCAAAAATACATTACCTGGGTCCATTAATTGCTAACACAGGATGCAGGCTCTCTTCAGTGTTAATGGGAGTATCTTTGCTCACATGCTCTTGGTGAGAACATAAAGGATGCTGGTGTGCAGGATCACAGCTTGGGGCTGGGGGAAGTGTTGGGCTGCCCTCGGAGACACCACGCCTGGGATTTCTTCTGCTTCTTTGCACATGCTGGCAATCACTGTACAGCTTCAAGGCAGAAGCCCTTTACCTCTTCCCGAGGTCTCTGGAGGGTTTATTTGCTTGGCTGTTGCTCTTGTTGCACTGTGAAAGAGCCCTATTTGATGTGGTCAGTCTGAGCGTGGGAGCAGTGAGATGTCTACATGCTTCAGCCCAGGAAGGGAGCAGGCAGGATGCTGAGGGTGAATCCATCGACATCAGGGCTTGGGGCACACAAGGGACAGGTTCTCAGCTGGCCTGTAGTCAGCACAAGCTTTTCTGTGCTCTGCAGGGCTTCTACAGGAAAGGGAAGGTGCTCCTGGAGATGGGACAGAGAGCCGAAGCTCTGCTGGCATGGGAGCACTGCCTGATGCTCAGTCCTCGCTTCCAGCCTGCGCGGAGAGAGATGGAGAAGGTGTGTGGGTCTGCAGAGTGGTGGGTCCCATGCACTCCCATTGCTCAGGGACGTGCCCTGATGTAAGTTTGCTGAAATCAGCCAACACTGGAACAAGCGGCCCTGATGCTGCGGTGGCCCAGGGAGTGCTTTGGGGTCTCTGGGTCACAGACTTTCTCCCAGTGCCCTGCTGAGCCCTGCTTTCTCCTTGCAGGTCCTCACGTGGGAGGATGCTCCTCAGCCGTGTGCTGCCCGCCAGGGCTCATCAGGTCCCCAGGAAGAGGGGGATGAAGGGGACTCTGCATCCTCCTCCACGCGAGTTCAGGTAATAGGCTGCAATGGGACTTGGCGTCCCTTTGGGACATCCCATATGGGGGCTTCTTAGTGATGGGAATGGTAAAGGGCAGCTGTGCAGGACCATACCCATGGGCACGCAGTTATGTAGCAGGCGGTGAGGGAGCTGAGGAGGCTCCTCCTGGTTTCCAGCCCTCTCCCAGTTTTGTTCTGCAATATCTTCCACAAGATTTTAGATTCTTGTTTAGAACACAAAAGTTGCATTACATTCAGGGAAGGAAAAAAAAAAAACAACCTTAGAAAATTTCAGTTTTAGTGGTGTTGTTTTTTTTTTCACCGAGAAAAACACAACTGAGAACAGTTCAGACCATTAGGAGCTATTGAAAAAAACCTCATAGTCTGCTCTTTCTTCTTGCTGCGCCCAGGAACAGGAGGAAGAGCCGGAGGTTGGCAGGAGGGATGCGGTGTCTGAGCACGGCCAGGGGACACCCGTGGGGCGACAGCAAGCGCCGGGGGCTGCAGCCCAGAGGGAGGACAGGCAAGCAGGTGAGTGCCACCTCGTGCAGAACAGCAAGCACCTGGATCTGCCTAAATCATAGAATCCTTAAGGTTGGAAAGACCGCTAAGGTCATCTAGTCCAACCGTTGACCCATCGCCACCATGCCCACTAAGCCTTGTCCCTAAAGCAGTGGTGATCCCCTGTGGCGGTACACGGGGCTCCAGAGACCTCCATTTGGTGGCTTCTTTGGGCCACTTCACTTTCTGGTGCCTCAGTTTCCCTGCAAAAGGAGGGGGAAGTGATGCTGCCTTCCTATGCCCCTGATGTACGAGCTGTGGGTGAGCATGGATGGGTTGCTGGGTGAGTTCATGTTGCGTCACTCAGCGTTTTTGTTTTTAAACTCCAAAGCGCTTTGTGTAAGAGTTGGTTCCTTACACCTCAGAACAAAGTCAGAAAGCAGAGCTTAATTTTCAGTATTGAAACAGGAGGTTTTTTTTCTTTCCTCCTCCTCTTTTGCCACCAGCTAATGAAGAGGAAACAGCAGCAACAAGTAACCTGCTGCACCTCAGGGACCTGCTGAGTGTTTCTGACTTGGAGTGCTCCCTCTGCATCCGGTGAGTTCTCTGGCTGCAGAGCTTGTTGGATGAGGAATTAGAATCATAGAACATCCAGAGTTGGAAGGGACCCCGGCTTCCTGGTTTGCATCTTCCTTCTCCTCTCAATAGCAAATGCAGTCCCCAGTGCTATGGAAGCACAGGATTGGCAGAAGTAAGAGCTGAGAGGGAACTCGCACACTGGTGGGGTCCACAGGGACCCCCAGGGATGGGAGCTCAGACCTTGGACAGCTGCCATCTCATTCACTGTGCAAATCCGACAGTCTGAGACCAAGCTTCTAATGAACAGAATAAACACTTACACTTAATTAGCAAGAGTTGCAAGCAAAGATTGGCCAGCACAGCTTTAGTGCAAGCAAGCTGCATAGCTGTGTGCTGCCTGGGCTTGGGAAGCACAGCATGAAATAGCTTCCAGCAGCATCTCAGCCCTGCAGCATCACTGTAGATTCCCCTTGAAGTTGTAAGATGGGATGTGGGAAACACCTCGATCCTGCTGGAAGCAAAATCCTGTCGGATCTTAAGCTGGAGCCCTTTTCGAGCCTTCTGCTTGCAGCAAGGGGACTCCAAGGAGATGCAGGTATGGGGCTGGGAGCTGTGCCCGCAGCTCGATCCTTGCTTGCATCAACATGCTGTGAGCACTTTGTGGAGCTGAACCCAAGTTGGGTTTTGAGCTCCCGGCCCTTTGACCTTCTTCTGGGGATCACTGTGCTCCTTCCCCTTCTATCCAGTGACAGAGGTCCCTTTGCAGGATGTTCTTTGAGCCGGTGACGACGCCGTGCGGACACACCTTCTGCAAGGAATGCCTGGAGCGCTGCCTGGACCACCGTCCCAACTGCCCGCTCTGCAAGCAGAGCCTGCGAGAGGTGAGGGCTGGGGGTAGCGGTGGGGTCACCCTGCCTGGGCTGGGGACAGGTGGGTGGGAGGGGGCTCATTGCCCGGCCCAGGGGTGTCAGCTCTGCTCATGCAGGAATGACCTGGCAGCTGATAATTAGGACCAGGAAATTTATTTCCATGAAGTGTCACAGTGATTGAGTGAGATTGTAAACAGGACTGAGAATTAGAGAGAGAGAGACTGAGAGATTGAGAGACTGAGAGAGAGAAGGAAGTTAATGCTAGTTACTTTTAAAAATGGAAACGGATGGAGAACCTGCTAGCCTGGGGATTTGACTTCATCTTTTATGAAAAGAGATTCAGATGAGACCATCGGGGAAATTAGGTTGTCATACACAGATGGACCACATCAGCAGCAGGATGCTGCGCTGGATGGATCCTGGGTCCAATCTGAGTCCAGACAGAGGTCTTATGAGGCTGACACAGCCCCAGTGCATTGCCACCCTCCCTGATGGGCATTATCCTTCTCTTTCCTAGAGCTGAAATTACCCTCAGCTCCTATACATGTGAGCATGACTCAGAGCCTCAAGGTTCCCCTCCTGCTCTGTCCAACCCATCTCTCATTTTTCACAGTACCTGAAGGCGGGGAGCTACAGCCCCACGCTGCTGCTGCAGGACATCATGCTGGCTGCCTTCCCTGCACAGCTGGCTGAGCGCCGCGAGCTGCACCAGGCTGAGATGGCTGAGCTCTCCAAGTAAGAGACCTGCCCTGTGTGTTGGGTGTGGGAGGGGCTTCTCAGGTGGCACGTCCCATTTCTAGGACCACATCATGGTAGTCTACAGCACAGCATTGCTTTTTGTGGGTTCGGGGGAGCTGACCCAGAGCCCCTGTTGGTTTTTTTTTTTTTTTCTTGGGGGTTTCAGAGCAGTCTCCCTTCTCCTCCTTCAGCCTGACCACGAACATCCCCATCTTCGTGTGCACGATGTCCTTCCCTGGTGTCGCCTGCCCCTTGCACATCTTCGAGCCCCGCTACCGCCTGATGATCCGGCGGTGCCAGGAGACCGGCACCAGGAGGTTCGGCATGTGCATATATGAGCATGGGAAGAGGTGAGCGCCAGGGCAAGGCTGCTGCCTTCTGCCCCAACTTGTTTACCTCTGGCCGTGCCAACCCCAAATTTCTAAAATTTGGAGAAGAGGGAGAACGTGGGGCAATTTCATATCCTCTGTCACCCTGAAGCAGAATCTGTGGGGAGAGTATCTCTGAGCTGCACGGTTCCCGTGTGTCCTCCAGCTCCTTTACAGTGCCCATCCTTCTCCTTCTCTGCCCAGAACAAGCTGCAGCAAGCACACTGGGCTTTTATTTGTTGTGTTTTCCAAGGTCTCATTTGGACTCAGCCTTTAGGCTCCTACCCCAAGGACTCCATTAAACACCCATACGTACAGGACAAGTCTTCCTGGGGCTTAAGTCCTGCTCAAGAGAGATGGGATAAATAATTTGTTATGGCCTCTAATGAACTTCTTGTTGGTATTCAGACCTGGGTGCATCCAGGCAGCACGAGGACCTAAGCCATTTTTGCATAAGGCAAACCCAAGGGAGCGCTCACTGTTCCCTGCCCTCTTGCAGCGAGTGCTAGCAGAGCTAGTTTCTGATTTTGCACCACGTCTGTCCTTGGAGATGCTGCATGCAGGAGGAGCGGCTCTCACAGTGTCGACTCCCTGCTCAGGCCTTGTTCCCCTCCATCCCTCCTCCAGCTTTGCCGACTACGGCTGCATGCTGGAGATCCGGCAGCTGGAGCTGCTGGCAGATGGCAGGTCACTGGTGGACACCATCGGTGGGCGCCGGTTCCGGGTGCTGAGACGTGGACACAGAGATGGCTACAACACTGCCGACATCGAGTACCTGGAGGACAAGAAGGTGAGGGCAGGGCCAGGGTAGGAGCCCCCAATGTGGTGGGCACCGGTGGTGGGCACCGTGCTCCTCACCCACCCCTCTCTGTTCTCCTCTTCCCTCCACCCAGGTGGCTGGGGAGGAGCTGCAGGAGCTGCAGAGCCTGCATGAGAGCACCTACCAGCTGGCTCAGAGGTTTTGGGAGCACGGGGACGTTGCCTCCAGGCACCTTTTGTTGCAGCACGGACCGCTGCCAGAGAAGGAAGAGGACATCCAGGTAATGCCACGGGGGCAGGGATGCTCTGGGGCATGGATGTCCAACCTATTGGCTTGGCTGGGTGAAGTGGAATTGTTTTGGGATGCATATAAGATACACAATGTAGTTAATGTATATAACTAACAGAACTTCTTTTATTTTATTTTTATATTTATTATTAAAACATAAAGGGGGCAACAAAAATGTAGAACTGGTGGGATATTTGGCCTTGCTTTTGTGAAATTAATGCATGAATGTCTGGTTCAGGGGAAATGATTGGATATTAGGATTTTTGACATTAGGAAAAATTTCTTCTCGGGAGAGTGCTGATGCACTGGAGCATGCTGCGCAGGGGGGTGGTGGGTCCCCATCCTTGGAGGTGTTTGAGAACCATGGAGATATGGCACTGAGGGATGTGGTTTATCGGGCAGTATTAGTGGGAGGTGAATGGTTGGACTAGATGATTGTGGTTACTAAATGACTCTTCCTCGTTCAGTTCTCGCCCTCTCTCCCCTCCAGGCTTCTGCTGATGGCCCAATGTGGTGCTGGTGGCTGATCTCCATCCTGCCCCTTGACCCATCCTTCCAGCTCAGGCTCTTCTCCAGCACCTCACTGCATGCCCGCCTGGCCCAGCTGCAGCGTGTCCTCCTGGCCCTGCTGCAAACCCCACCTGAGCACAGCCCCCGGGGCCTCGTCTGAACCCCCAAACTCTTCGCATGGGAGAATGCAGCCCCTTGGGTTTCTTTGTGCATTTCTTTGTGGTTTGAGTCCTACCAAAAGGAACCTTAGTGAGGTTGGTGCTGCTGCCAGCAGTGACTCAATGCCGTCCATGCTGTCCCCATGAGGAGTGACATGGACTTGCCATACCACTGGAGGGAACCATGTCAGAAAGTTAGGTTGTGCCTTTAGAAGCCAAAATCCCTTGCTGAACTACTTTGGCACTAAGGAAGACTGTCCTTAGGGTAGAGGACTGAGTGGTGGGGCTCTTCCCCTCTGAAGGACAACGTAAGGCTTTGGGTAGTGGTCCCACTCCACGTGGGAGGAGGGATGGGGTATAAAGTCATGGGAGATGTGGCACGAGGAAGTCCTGTTGCCTTTCTCTGGCCTCAGGAGCTCAAAGCTCAGCCTCTGGGTGAGAGTTTGGCCTAATTTCCAATGTGAACTAGAAGAAAAGTTAAATTAAATGACCTGAAATCCATGATTCCATCCCCACAGCCAGGCAGCAGGGGGCTGGGTGCTCACCACCCCCAGTGAAGTGGGGCCGGGATGAGTGGGCTCCAAGATGGTGAGGGGAGAATGAAGCCCGGCAGAGATTTTGTGTGACTTTCTGCCTCTCGAGCAGTGTGATTTCACCGTGTTGAGAATTTCTCTGTGAACTTTCTGCCTACTCCGGAGAAAGGAGCTGGGGCAGAATCCTTTGATGTAGGACTGGGGACAGCTCAGGGACTCCTGAACTAGCACACATAGAAGGCAAAGGGAGCCAGTGGCAGATGCTGTGAACCCCACGCAGGGGAGCAAGTGCCTGTCTGTAAGTGCCTGACTGCTGCTTGTCTCCAAAGAAAGGGAAAACATTACTCACCCGCCCTAGACAGGGAAGGCTTTGCTCCATAGAAACCCTGAAGTATTGGAATTTTCATCTCCCATTCGTAATTTCAGTGGCTTTACGTGAAATTTAGGATTAATATACGCAGTGTGAGTCAAGGGATTAACATTTCTTCCAGCATCTTATCCCTGCTTTTCCCATACACGCCACGGAGGAGCTGGCACAGGGTAGGGTGAGGAAATGGGGTTGGGACTGCAGGGCTCCTCCCCGTTCATCACTCCTGTGTTAGCTCCTCCTGGGCCTCTGTGTAAGGGTGGTGGAGCAGCACCGGCTTTTGAGAAGTGCCTTTCTGTGCTGCAGGGTGGCTGTGAGCCAGCCCATGGCCACCATGGGTCCCCCTATGGTCCTGGTCTATATCTGCAGTGGGCACTGGAGCCACATCTGCCTGGTGTGCTGCAGGAAGGGACTCGAGCAAACTGCTCCCGTTGGCTTGGAGTGCCTTTGGGATTGTCTTAGTGTCCTGTCTTTTTAATTATTTTTTCCTCATCGTCGTTGAAATAAAGACTTTTTTTGGTTGTTGTTTCATCAGTGATGTTTGCCTCTGAGTGGCTCGTCAGTGGAAGCTGGGGGCATCTGGGAGCTGGTGGGTGCAAGTTAGAGGGGCACGGTGAAGACGGGGTAGATGGTAGAAAGGGGGAGAAAAGGCCGAGGGTCTGAGATAGTGAATAACAGCATCAGCACCTGAAATGGTACCGTGTACAGTAATGGTACTGGAGAGGAATTACACCTCAAATTTCACCCCCAGCCACGCTGTTGAAAAAAAGCCATGCCCCGGGGATGCCCAGCTCTGCTGTGCTGCCAGGACGGCTGATCTGAGCCGTTCCCTGCCGTGCAGTGCCGCACTCTTCCACCAGGGGGCGCGCTGAGGCTGAGCGCGGCGGGGCCCGAGGTCCCCAGCTCTCCCAACCCGTCCCTCTTCCCTCGCCACCCATCCCGCACCTCGCAGCCGCTGGGACGTGTCCTGTACCAGAGGTTTTACAGCCCCGGAGAGCTGGGAAGCAGCGTTAGCACCGGCCCCTCTGCCCTGCCCCATCTCCCGTCTCCTCCTCCAAAATCTCTCCTTCTCGTTCAGTCTCCAACTCCGAACATCAGTGACAACTTGCCTAACAGTGTGGGCAAGCAATTAGCTGAAGAGGCAAGTAATTAATACAGCAGGTGTCTGGCTGCACCTCGTCTCTCTTTAACAAATGGTGAATTTCCAAACTAATTAGACTGAGATAGCAGAAAATCAACACCATGAGATTGTTGGAGCTAAGATCTTCTCTAGTAAGGCCGTGCTTGCACTGAAAGGAGAGCATGTTGTACCTAAAGGTTAATTAAGGAAGGAAGGGGGGAAAAAAAACAGCACCCATCTTTTTTTTTTCATGCTCTAGCAAAAAGACACTTTGGTGCAATGACAGCTGGAGCACACTCTTCCTGCTTTTCAGTGCTTGGTGGGACAGTGCCAGCGTGTAGATAGAGGGAGCCTGTATGGGGCCATATATACACACACACAATGTCACGATGCTGAGACCCAAGCCCCTGCCTCCCCATCCCCCCAGCAATGTGCTCTCTCCCTGCTCCCTCCCTCCCTGTTGATTTATGGCTTCACAAAAACGATTTCACTTGAAGCGAAATATTTACGGCGCTGATTAAACACCAAGGTAATGGGAAACTTGTTAAAAGTGTGGAACTTATATAAATACAGCATTATTAAAATAAAATGTGACTTTTAACGAGAACAGCTCTCTCAGCTGCACTGTGTTTACCTTAATTGTTTCCCTCCATTAATTACAGTCTGAGAGGGAGACTTGTGCAAATTGAAATAAATTAATCGAATTTGTTTAGTTTTGTGTGGCTGGCTTATGGGGATTGCAATTAAGTGAGCACGTTTGGGGTATTAAATTACATTTCCTAGATGCGTTTTTCCCTTTTCAAGCACCGGCAACGTGAAAAAGGAGGAGTCGTTGGCAATTAGAAGCTAAGAGAGCATTGTGAGCAATGGTTATTACAGCTCCGTGCCTCAAGAATGTCCCTCCTTGCAGGTGCTAAGGTTTATCCCTGAGTAAATGCAGCCTGGCTCTGTGCAATGACAGAGGGGAGCTGGGGGGGCAGATGAGCAGGATGGGTTGGGGTGATCGGTGCTGCAGTAGGATCAGGGTTATGTTCCTAGGGGGCTTGGTGTGGTTCTGCAGGCAGCTCTGTGACCCAGCTGCGTGCTTGCTGGTTCCCACCCCATAACTCCAGTGTTTGGCACAGAGGAAGGGGCTCCCTGCTACATCTAGGTTCTGATATGGGCAGTGAAACAGAAGAGAAATGCATCCACCATGGGGAGGGGAACACAAAATCACAGCATTATAGGGGTTGGAAGGGACCTCTCGAAATCATCTTACCCCCCCACCCCCGCACTATAGTAGATTCCCTACAGTCAGTTGGGTATGTGGCTGCTTAACCCTTATGAGACACCAGCAAATCCACACTGCAATCATATAGAGTCCTGGCTCCACTGGCACTGTTCATAGCCCATCCTGCTCTGGCCTTGCCCCACACCAACCACAGGAGCGTGGGCTGCATAGGAGCTTTCCCTGGAGAAAGGCAGGCCGACTGCAGAAGGGATGCCAGCACAAAGGAGGAGAAAAGCACCATTTCCTCCCTAAAACAAAAGGATTTTGGGCAAGATATGGGGTCAAGTGGGAACCAGGCTCCTGCTTGCCCTCTTCCTGCCTCTGGCAGAGCCGCTCGCTGCTCCGAACCTCTTCACCTGGCTGCTGCTGCACCCGGATGATGTATGGAGTGGCTGTGCTGCAATAGGATTCGTACCCAGAATATTGGCTGGATGATAAAGGAGTCTGTCTGCGGTGATAATTGCACCATAAATAGAGCCGGGTTCAGCAGTGACGAGTGAGGCACTCGAAACCCTCACCCTCCAGATTCCTCCCACTTCCTTCCATCTTCCTGACTGCTAACAAGCTGGAGGAACAGCGCCTCGGTTTTCACCAACCGCGAGAGGATTATCGTGCTCAGATGCAGCCGGGCACCGTCCTCGCCATAAATCTTCCTAGTGGGAAAAAAAAAAAAAAAGAGAAGCAAAAAAAAAAAAACACAAAGCGAATTGGGTTATTACTGAAAAGCAGTGGGTAGGGCTGCAGTGGTCCCTCCTCGTTCGGTGCTTTTGGCTCCTGGGGGTGACTACCTCGTTCTGCTGACAGGAACTGAGAAGCTGCCAAGCTGCCCCAAATGCTGACAAATGAGAGCTCAGCCTGGGGAGTGCTGTAGCCATCAAGAATGGGGAAGAAAAGTAAATTAATGTGGATGGTTTGGGAGCTTTCTCTTGGTCTTTTGCATGTGGGGCCTTTCCAAAGAAAAGCTGGGAGTGGATCTGGCTCCGCAGGTGGATTAACCTGCTCCTGAACTCCAAGTGATAGCTTAAAGCCAGGCCTGTGTGTGCAGGGGGTTCTTGCTCAGGGCCTCTGTGCTTTGGGAGGGTTTGCTCAGCACTCATGACTGGGACGCTGGGGAACGTGGAATAAATGGAAGAAGTGGCCAGTGCTGAAGGGAGGCACCTACGGATCAAATCTTATTCACAAGTCAGGGAATTGCTGCTGCTGCTCTTCTCTGTCTTACAAGCAATGCCCTATTTTGCTGCAAATAGCTAAAAACTGGACTGAGTAACACAAATCTCCCAGGCTGTAAACGAACAACCCCCAAACCTTGCAAGATCTTGGCTAAAAAGTTAACCCTTGAGGAGCCAGACATGGCATCCCCCCAAGGCTGAGGAAATCCTCCCTTTTTCCAGCCCATAGTGGGCAGCTCCTGGTGCCGGTCCCCCAGGGCTTTGACAACACGGCTCAAGGCACAGAGAGAAGCAGCTCCCTGCATTCTGCATGCACTACAGTGCAGGCTGCTAAGCAGGCACAAACCTTTCAGCTCCGTACAAATCCATAAGCTCCCCCACACCTTCCTCTTCTACACACGCAACAAATCCAAAGACCAAATACAGAGTCTATTTTTTAATCTTTTTTCTTCCCCCCCTCCGTTCTGGACTGTTTGAGGCAAGACTGTTTACTCTGTTGAAGCTTTGGATTTGCAAGTTTAAATCTTTCACAGTTCCAGGTGTGCCCAAAAAGATAAGGGCGTGAGGAGGTGCACTGCTGCTCCCGAAAACAAATAAATAAAGCTAGAGATTAATATGAAGCAGCTTCTTAATACTCAGTATTCCTCCACTATCTGCTGCTATTACTATATTTACCTTGTCTAAGCTGGCACAAAACACTCAGCACAACAGAAGCGGTGACCGCTCTTTGGCTCGGCGCTCCCCTCTCGCTTTTCTTCTTTGTTTTGTGCCGCATCTGTGTGCAGATGGGAGGGCAGAGCTGTCACAGCCCCAGGGCCACGGGTCCTCCACTGCTGAGCACTTGGCACAGGATGGGAGGCACCGGGGATGTGCAGCAACCGTGGTTTGGAGCTGAAATAAGCGGTCACACTTGGTGCACCTCTGACAGTGAACGGTTTATGGAAGTGGCGGTGGGGTTTTAGTCCAGATCAGGAAAAATATCCTTCCTGAGAGTCGCTCCTTCTCTTGTCTCCATTTCTGAAAGTCACTCCCCGCATTTTGCTTTGCTGGTTTTCTCACTTGAGAGCTCACCACCACCCACTGCACTGGGTACTGCTGAGCGCTGGCTCACAGTCAAACCCTCCTCCCTTTGGGGAGATGGAAACTAATCAATGAAGAACGTTAAACACTAAGAAAGCCACAACGACTTACCATTCCCATAAAGGTCACACTCCCCCTGTGACTTCACAGTAGCACTGAGCTGAAGGCAGCTTGTGGAAGTGGCAGGTCTTGGAGATAAGCTCTCATTCCTGCAGGATGCTCTTAAATGGTGAAAAAGACATTGCTGCTGAGCAGGCTGAGCTGGCCTGGCATCCTGGCTTGTGCACAGCTGAGCTTTGATTTTCCATGTTTGTGGGGGACCTGGGCAGTCTCACCTGTGGGTTTAAGGGCATAGGTCCACATAACTACAGGGTCCCACCGCCATGGGGACCATGGCCACTCATTCCTCCCCCAGTGTTTTTGCCCAACCTGAGTCTCCATGTGTTGCTGGGAGGAGGGTGACGCATTCAGATCACTCCAGGGATGCTCAGCAGAGCTTGCCACAGAGATTTCAGGATCCTTCAGTTACAGCCTGCTACCCCAAGCTGCCCGAGTCTGTGGGTTTCATTTTATCTCTGGTAAGAGTTTCTAACCCAGATCCAGCCCTGGGCTCAGCTCTTGATTAGCTTACCTCCTTCCTAAAGATGAACAGTGACAGGGGGGACAGTCATGAAGTCACGACACTTGGGAGGGTGCAGGATGCAGCTCAGCCCCTGGAAGCAAGGTAGGACCATCCAGCCAGGCAGCAATGGAAAACCTCTTTTCCTCAGCATTCAGTTGTCTCCAGCACAGCTGCTTACACAACTGCTGGCACAAGAAAAGGCACCGGTTAGTTGTGCTGCCATTCCTACTGACCACAGAAAAACAACAGAAATACAAATCCTGAAACACAAGTCTCCATTTTTTCTCCATGCAGATCCCTCACCTTATCTTGTAGCTGCAATGAAAATTTCAGATTTTGTCCAGGCAGAGATTGCATTTCTGGTTTGGCACTGGTTTGTTGAGCAATATTATCAAGTTGCTTCTATGGGTCCTGGTCTTTTGCATCTGTAGGAAGGATGACAGCACTTAATGTCCCTTTCTATAAATATGAAATGGTCCATAAGGCTCAAGCATCAGTGAGACTTCTCTTCACAGGGCCAGAAATCTGTTGATCCTTGTTTCCATTCTGACACAAAACCTGGTTAAATTCTGACTGATTTACTTTGAACACTACTGGCAGAGCTGGGAAGATGCAAGCACAATTGTTCAAGCCAGCCTGACTGCTCACAACTCTTTTATATTTAAGTTTGAACAAGAGTTTGTGAAAAGACAAAGGAATTAGCATCAGGCAGTGAAAGAAAGGAGAGGAAAGGACTTTGAGCAATGCCACATTGCAGCAAGGCAGAGCTATAAACCTAAAGAGCCAGGACATCTTGCAGACTGTGTGAGCCACTGCATTTTGGATCCCAGTTCTTTTTCTTAAATGCGTAGTTAGCTGATGGTAGATGGACCCCACTGAGTTTCTTGACAAGCAATTTGGTTTTAGAAAGGATGAAAAGCAGCAGGTGTTAATTTCATCTCAATGCCCCCCCCTTTCCATATCCCAAATCCTCCCATCTTCTTCATTAATAAGATTTTGTATATTGCCACTGTGCCTGGCTGCACACCACGGTAATGAATTTCATGCACAAAGGTAAAAGTAAACAGGATTAAATAAATCCCAGTAATTATAAAACATTTGAAAGCATGCTCCCTCCCCATTTATTTGCAGACTCCTCACGCTGCCTGTCTTGCACGTCCAGCTCTTGCAATCGTTTTTCAGGGGTAGTTTAACTTGTTCCAGGTGTTTGGGCCTAAATCTCCCCTGAGATGTACAGACACCCCAACCTACCACCAGGCTGCCTCAGCCAGCAAGGGTGAGGCTTGAGGTCGTTGATTGTAGATGCAGAAGTCTCACTTTCAGAGCAGGATGAAGCAGAAGGTTGACACACAGAGCAGAGCACACAGCCACCACGGCAGAACCATGGATTGTCAGGGCAGCAAGGAGCTGGCTGAGCCCAGCTGACAGCCACTGAAAGGCAGAACGCAGCGATGTTGTCACTGTGATTCCCCATCTGTCTGATGTCTCTGCAGGCTGACCCCTAATTCACTGTTTGTTGCCTCTCTCGTAGAAGTCCAGCTGAACACTCCGTTGGTGCCTGCAGATCGATCTCACAGAAACAGACTCATTTCTCCCTGATCCAGAAGAGGTTTGTTTCCAAACACCCGAGACTCCGTGCTGAGTTCAGCAGCATTGCTCTCCTCATTCCCATGTGCCACCAGGTCCCCAAATAGCCTGGGGCAGAGGGAGAACATAGATCCGAGTCTGCCCCGATGCTGGGTTTTGTGCATTTGGTGGCAGAGGGATGGAGGGGCAGGGAGAGCTGATCTCAATGCTTATTTTTAATGCCATTACTTTCAGAGTTATATTTCAGAGAGTGCGGATCACCCTTTGCCAGCCACGGTGTGATGGGAGAGAGACGCAGCCCAGCATCCAGCACAGCCCAGGAGGGCTTTGAGGAGCTCCCAGTGGAAGGTCTGCAAAATGCAGCTCCTCGGGAGCACCCGAGTATTTTGGCCTGTCCCCATGTTATGCAAAGGAAATCATCCACATGAGCTGTATTCACTCATTCCTTCCTTTTCTCAGGGTCATGCTGACCTCCTCGCCTTACTAATGCATGCCACTTCCATCTTCAGAAAGTTTCGGGAAGACTGCTCCTCAAAGCCTGGGAAAACATTCTCATGAAGGAGTAGTACTTAATTTAGTACTTTTTTTTTTAAAGAATTCATCATTTCCTCAACACCAGAATTTGCTGAAAGCACTCCAAGTTCTTTTTTGTAAGTGCCACGGAACAAAATAATTGTGCAATTAGTAATGCATCTCACACATCTTGAAGTGAAGGATTTTTGCTTTCAAAAAGTACAAAATGTAACACCTTGCTTTTCCGTGGTGGGAAAACACTGGCCATTCCTCCCCCCTCCTCCTTGTTTTAAGCGCACTGCAGTGTGTAATTAATAAAGATAACAATAAGTATCCTCCATTAAGAAGGGAGATGTGAACGGCACAGACACAACGTGGATAACTGGGATTGCCAGAGCAGCCAGCAGCTTCCCAATATTAATTACAGCTCTTGAAGAGGAGCTGTGTCCTTCCCACCCCCCCACTCCCAGACAATGCAACACAGAGAGCTCTGCCCATGGCCACCAGTCCATCTGTGGCCAAACTGGGATGGGAGCCCAGCACATGAGCTGCAGAGCTCAGCACCCTCCTTCTGCACATCTGGACAGCCTCGCTCACCTCTTGTGCAGCTCCAGATGTGCTGCATCCACCTTTAGCCACAAAGCTGTGCCACGCAAGTATGTTGACTTAATTACACATATTGCAACAGCATCACATACCATGTCACAATCCACATTTGGTCACAGCTGGGTTTCATTCTGGAGCCATCCCTTGGGTTCCTGGGGGACATACCATGCTCCCTTACCTTGCTCCCCTCTCCCTTCCTGTGCATGGCAGCTCTATGCACTGTTTCCATGACATTCGGGCAGCATTTCGGAGCAGGGCAGGGAGGGCAGCCCAGCAGGGATGGAAGTGGGGCTTTTTGGTGCCTGCTGATGAGATGGCAGCAAACAGGAACCAGCAGGGGTGGGGGAGCAGGAGCCAAGCACGGCTTATCACTTCTCTGCAGAAAGGGGCTCTGGTGAGACAGCGCCTACTAAATGCATAAACAAGCAAACATCAAACACCTCCATTTCTTCAGCCCCTGGCCCCAGCGCCTGCCCGCAGCTCCCAGCACATCTCCTGCAGCAGCCGATGGGCAGAGCAGCACTGCGGGTTGCTGCAGGCACCAGCCAGGGCAGCGTGATTGCTTTTTGCCCAAAGCTCAATTGCCTTGGGAATTAAAAGCTGCTAGAACCCTAGAACTGGAGTCGTGGAGGTGTGACAAAAGGCCTGCAGACTATTCTTACCTGATTAGGAGAGGCTCGTACTGGGGGGTGTGAGAGATTGGGGTGAGTATGTTGTGGTCTCCAAGTGGCTGGGGACATGACATCCAGATGGTTCACACAGGGTTTGGGTGAGTCGGGGCTGAAGGGCAGATGTGTTCTCCTCTGTTTTCATAAGAGCTCGAAGATTCCTCTGGAGAGAGATCCAAAAAAAACCAGATAGTTGCAGAAGAGGCACAAATATTGCTTTAATCTCAAGGATGAACCAGAATCTTTAACACGAATGGACACTAGGTGGCAAGGAGAGAACTAGAGATGTTTTCCTTTCGGGTTTCTCAACCCAGAGCACGGTCCTTCCACACACTGCCCTGCCCAGTGCCAGCCCCCCGCTCACCCCGTGCTGCCGAGCAAAGCCAACCCGCACCACACACCTCTCCTGGTCTCCTAGCAAACTTCTGCTGGCTCTACAGATTATATTTCAGGACTGATGTGAAGCTTCACCGCAATCCAATCAAACCGATAGCCAACAGGGGACAATTTCTTTTCCAGAGAAGCCACTTGCAGTAGTGTTATCACTTCAGCAGACTCAGAGGAGATACCTTATGAGACATCTGAGGATTTTCACGCTAATGTGTTCTAGTCCATCATCAATTTGTCACTGTTTGTGTTTCACCTGGCTGTGCACAAAATGAAGAACCACTCCAGTACGACTGCCTCTTGCCATCCTGGAATAATCAGGTATTAAAGGAAAGGAACAAAACCAAAAAAGAAATCTTGTAGCCTCAGATTAAGAGATGTCAGAGTCTGTCATAAAAACAATAGAGATGCTGTGCCTTTCTTCCAAGAGTTTTCTTTATGCACTTTTGAGGTGAGTCATAGAGGGACACAAAATGAAGACCATCACCTCTGCTTTACAACTGACTGGGAATATCAGGTGCTGGAGAGATCAGGAGAGCTGCCCAAGGCTTCAGCAGGAGCTGGAAGGACCAAGATGCCTTCAGAGGTTCCAATCTGATGAGAAAAAAGCAGGACCCCCCCAGGACAAGTTGGGCTTATCAGCTTGTTAATGCTGGCCGTTCTATCCTCACTTTTTAGACAGGGGCTGAAAACCAGAGGGTCACCTGACTCTCAGTCTCTTCAAGTCTTACTGAATTAAGCTCTGTTGGCAGGAAACTCAGAGGAGTTTTAAGTAATCAGACTGAGGAAAAAAAAAAACAACACAAAACCACATAAAACTCAAACCAGTGCCAGTCCTCTCTTAAGGCGTTTGCAACTTCCTTTAGGGTAGAAAGTTGGGATCATTCCTTGAACACTGCAGCATGGAGAGGATCCAAAGGGCTTTCCTTGGGAAATGGGGCTGGGGGAAGAAAACCCTATGTGGAACCAGGACAGCCTGTAAGAATTGAATTGATTGAAGAAAACAAATCTAAACTTGCTCCCTCAGCCACTCCAGCTGCCTTCCTCCCTCAGCTTCATTCACCCCTTCTCTTCATGCTACCTTCACTCTGGATTTTGGTGCCCTACTTTTGTCGAGCCTTGTCCTAGAGATAAGACAAATGCTATTTTCAATTAACAAGATGTAATTGCTGAAAGTGGTAGGAGGCAGTTCATTTAGAGCCAGAAAATTAATCGAAACCTAAATGCACAGCATCAGTCTATTGCTGGGAGTGCAATTATCGCCATTGCTGGCCCCTGTCATTCGGAGGCTGTGCCTGCTGGCTGCATAGTCAGCCTTTGCTCAAACACCTGGTAGAAGCTCACCATGCTGAGATGTGTCCTGAAGCTGCTTTTGTCCCACTTGGGATGAGAAAGCCCTCAGGAAGGTGTCTCCAGGAGGTTTCCTATTGATGGGAAACAACACTGGTTTCAAAACCAAAGTGGTTGGACACAGGAGCTTCCTCTTCTCCTCTGGGAGAGCTTTTGCTGCCATGTGCAAAGTGACAATAGGTTCCATGCAATATTGACCAGCCCTTTGCAGCACAGCCCAGAACAACCATTCATGAAGATACGGCTGGACAGGGTCTTTGGGGATGCCTGGCCCCACCACTGCCCAGCTGTAGCAGATCATGAGGAAGCCCCATGGCTTCTGCTCCGGTCATCCCTTGTGAGCTGGCACCTGTGCATTTCCCAGGTGATCCCAGCCCCATGGGACAGGCAAGATAGGGAAAGCTTCAGGAACTGCCCAAACACTGACCTAAGACATGGAGGAACACTCAGGTCTCCCATTGGTTCCCAGGGTACCTTGCACTTTGAGCAACTCTTCATCATCACCAGTGGTCAAGATCACTCAGGGCTTTGTGACCGTGGTGAAGGGAACATTCGGGACACGTAGCATCTGGCCCAGGCCTGAGGAACCTCTCTGCTCCATAAGTACAGCAATGGAACTTACTGACACTGCCTCAGCACTCTTCAGAAACACTCCACTAAACACTGCTGCTCCTCAGTTTAGCAATCAGGGCACTGTAGGAAACAGTCCACTCCTTACTGCACCATCCACCTCAAAGTGGTGGAAGGCAGCAGTTACCAGCCAGTCTCTACCAGGGAGATGACAAACCCATAAAAAAACCCCAAACAAAAAGCCACCAAATATCTTTTCCCTTCTTCGCTTCACTGCTGCTGAGCCAACTGGCACAAAAATCTACATTTTATTCCTGTTGGGGTTATCCTGTGATCACCCTCCCTTCCTGTGTGCCAAGCAGGGGGCAGCCCCATGGGTCTGCTCAGAGCAATTCTGCCGTGGGCTCTTCCCTTCCTGGTGCCACACCGGTGGGATCTCCTGCACCACTGACCTCCCAGTAAACCCATTTCAGGTCAGGTTTCGCCATGATGTTTGGCCAGCATCATGCAGGATGTTTTTGGTATGACACAGCGTCTTTCTTTCCCCCAGATTTGAAGTTTTTTTGGTTTTTCATAGGATTTAACAGCAGTTGCAAGATAAAATCCTCTGCAGAAATTATATGTACCTTTTCTTCCACCCAGCTTGGCTTTGCAGCACAACTCATTATCTTCCCCTTAGATGTCTCACTTTGACAACTTTTCTTTTATAGTCTTCATTTTAGCTAATGAGCTCCCCCACAAAATCAAATGTTTTCACAAAGCTCATTTCCATTAAACCTACTGCACCTCCCTCCCTCAGAAACACGAGCATCTTCAGGAGAGAAACAGAGAAACAAAGCAAATCACAGCAGTCTGCCACGATCTGGCTCTGGGAAAAGCACTCAGTGCTGTTTCTCCCTTTTGCAGACTGTTGGCATGAGCATGGTTATTCCTCCTGGCCCAGAGACAAGGAGATTTGCTCTTCCTGGCACACAGCACTCCCCGATGCAGCATGGTTACCAGAAGTTATACTCCCACCATTGCACCACTCTCATGTGAAGCCCCATGCACATTACTCAGCAGTTTGCAAGGATACCTTTTGACACTTTTTAATTGCCACCCCATTATTTATACACAGCAGCCCCAGCTCTCTGCCAACAGCTGAAGAACTTCTTGCTGCTGATGGAATTACCCAACAAATCCCAAAGCCTGGGATCTTAGGGAAAGTTGCTCCTCTCGTCTGGGGCATTAAATGTAAGTGAGAACCTTCACATCCCACTTCTTGCCTTAGAGCATCAGAGCACAGGCTGTCCCCTTCCTCTCACGTGGCACTGACTCACATCATCACAAAGTCCTTTCATAAAAGATTTGCTGTGTTGAGATCCATTCAAAATACACTGCAGCACAGATAGAGACATCGGGCAGCTTGCTGAATTCTGCTGGATGGCTGACAGGGTTGCAGAGTGCTGCTGGAGCCTCAAGTCCCTGGAAGCAACAGCTTGAGGCTCCCAGCACTGCAGCAATCACCTCCTCACAGAACAAGCCTAGAGCAAACTGCTAACACAAGGGTTAATTTATAATCCCCCATGAGCCCCCAGTGGGCACAGCCCTGATAGATTGTCTGCCTCTGAAAGCACAATTAATAGCACCTGGATTGTTCTTTCATCTTAGCAAAGGGCTTACACACCAAAGGGAACTGCCATGGGGATACAAAGGTCCCAACACTTCTCTCCCCAAAGAGCTGCTCTTTGTGCTCAGCTTTGATGGTTATTTTTGATGCTTTCTTTTTAGATAACAGACGTGCTCACCTGCGTGAAGACAAACACCCACGCACACAAAGCTCACTTTGAACGTATCAATTGCTGCCCATTGAGAAAGATCAATGCATTCTCTAAAGAGCCTTATAATGTTGGATTGCTTTAAAACCTCTCTCACAATATCCACGTATTCCTACCCTCAGCCAGAAGACGTGAGAGTGTGTCCATTCACTTTAAAACCAACTGTTTCTTTAGAGGAGGAAAGTTTAATTGTGTCCATGGCACGTCTCTTCTCACCTTTCAGCTGAGCCAGGGATATGATGGCTGTTGGCAAACAGCCTCAATTCAGCTCACTATAACAGGAAAGAAAACCACAACAGCCTTTAGCCGGAACTTCCCCATGTTTATTAGATTGAAATTAGAAACGCCGATGACCAAGTTTGTCAATTAAAACCTCTGAAATGCAGAGAGCGTGGAAACCACCTTTATGGCAACTAAGACCTAGGGGTCCTCCAGCCCCTATGTGCAGGATGGTGCTGGGTCCTGTCCCATGGCGCAGCCCCACCCGAGCGGTGCCACCCCCACCTGCATGAGCAGGGCGAGGATGGGATGGAGTTAGCCAGGATGGAAATGGGCATGGATAAAGTGGGCCGAGTGGTGGGGATTTGCTGCTTCTCTCTCTCAAAAACGGGAAAAACAAACAAACAAAATAAACAAACTAAACAGAAAAAAAGGTTTCCTCCAAGCTAAGTTTAGGGACACTTCATTCAGAAGTCTTCCCAGAAATCTCTGTTATTTTCTACCCAGTAATTGCAGTCCATTTGCAGCTGGCCTTGGCTGCTAGGGATTTTTGCTCCATCAAGTTTTCACTCCTGCCCATCTGCCCTGCCTGTGGGGCTGTGCTGCAGCTTCCCAGAGGCAGCTCTGATCCCACAGAGAGGAGGCAGGAAAGGGCCTCTCCGTGTTAACAGCAGCTGTGGTCAGCGTGGGGCAGGTGTTAGAGGGCTCAACTGAGCCTTAGGAACAAACATCTCCTGTAGGGTCCCTGCACTCCCAGCACTGATGTGGTGAGTGGGGGGCTCAGCTGTTGGCTTTGCAGAGAAAAGCAGTGGGTGGGCTGTGAGGGGACATGCCACCTCCCCTGTGCAACAGCCCTACATCCCCAGCACTGCCCTGCTGCTGCCTGCTGTGTGTTAGCAGAGAGAGCTGCATTGGCCCTGGGAGGAGCAGAAGCTCTTTGGGTGGTTTTTTATGTTTTGTTTGTATTGTTTTGCTGTTTGCAAATTGTCTGAACCCTCTCTGCAGCCAGCAGTGGCTGGAACCCACAAAAAGGCAGTGGCCATGCTGGGAGTATCTGTTTCCATCCCCTCTGCACTGGGCCGTGACTCCATCCACCCACCTGGCACTCCCATGTCTATGAGCTGCCCAGCCCTGCCAGGGAGAGCCGGGCTGGTGCCACAGCCTGGCAGCACCTCTCCATCTCCCTGCTGGGGCTTTGTGATGCTCTCATGAAGTGTGGTGTGCAAAGAGCTGCACCAGGGCTCAGCAGTGTGCAGGGGTACTGAGGAGGGGTGGGTGGGAGCAGCCCCCAAAGCCATTCCCATAAATGGATCCCTTCGTAGTGACACATCCAGACCAGCAGCATTTTCTTTAACAAATAAGAATCCCATGGATTTGCTCTGATGTAATTATGCATCCTGCATTAAGCCAATGCTCCCACTGTCTGTGGCTGCTAGCATAATTAAACTTAATGTACTTTTAATGATGTCTTCTTAACTCATGCATTCATATATGATTAGAATCAAACACGACGAGCTGTCACGAGTCCAGGAGAGCTCTTTCGGCAGCTCCTGATGGGACTCACACTGAAATATTAATAATGCAGATTTCGAAGTTAACAACATCGGTTTTGAAGTGGGGAAAGCTTGTCACACAGTTTGAGCTAATCTGAGGCAGCAAAACGGCTTCTCTTTCAAGTTCAGCCTCTCCTCGTCTTGCACATGAGCTCCTGGGATCAGGGGAATTTACGTTTTACTTTGTAAAGATGTCATTAAATAAGTGCCCAGCAGTGGCTGCTGCTGCTCTGCCCTGGCATGCTCTGTCTTTGCTCCTGTTTCCCCTTCCTGTTGTTTTCCTGCAAACTGGAAGCTCTGGCACTCTGCTTTTGTCTCTGCTCCTTTTTGGTGAGCAAGATCAGGCTCTGTCCCTGTCCCATAACATCTTGGTGGAGAGAATTTATTCCCTTGGGCAGTGCACCACCTTGTGCAACAGGGCCTGATGGAGCTTTGGGATTGATATTTGGCTCCAGAGCCCTACGCACAGCATACTGCAAATGTTATTATTATTATCATTGTTTTGTTTTTTTTTTCCATTGGCCCATTGGCAGAGAGGTCATCTTTTGAGTTCCTGGGAGCAAGTTGTGAAATTGTCTGAAATCCTTCCAACAGGAAAGCATTGATTTATTACACTGTAATACTGATGCGAACAACACTGTGCACCTTTCATCTAAAAAGTCAGGACTTATAGAACACGACATGCCATTAATTCTGATGCCAGCTCAAACGGAGGAGGAAGTGCTGCCAAAGGGATCCAGACAGCATGTTAAACCAGCCCTGCAGAGTAATGAACACACTTCGTGGCTGTTACATTATACAATATTGATCCTTAGGAATGAAGAAGTACCTTGGCAGCTAATTTGGGCCATCAAAAGCTTCTCTTAATATCTGTGTATGCATATGTGTGTGTACTATCCAATTAGCGCATAAGAAAGTGCTATGCAAACATTGGCTAATTAAACTTCTCAGTATCCCCTCTGGGGGTGAGGATTGCTGTATTTCCCTGCTCTGGGGACAGTTGTCCCTTTGCACATGGCCGGGAGCTACCTCGGTACCAGCTCAGTGCAGAGGATGCCCTGAGCCAGGAGCACTTGGGGCAGCAATGCCTCCGTGGGAAAGGTGTGCACCCCCTCGACTTGTTTTCTGCACAGGATGGAGATGGATGCACAGTGCTGCATGCCAGAAGCTGCGAGGAGTCCCCTCCTGTGTCCTTCTGCCCTTCTTTGCGTGACTTGGAAGACATATTCCTGCAGAGAAATGGGGTCACTGTTCCCTTGTGACTCCTGTAAATCCACCTGCCTATGCTAGTAAGAGACTGTATTTTCATTCTTTCAGCTTTCTCTTTCTTTTTAACCAGAATTTTGCTGTTGAGGATGAGGTCCCTGGCATTAGGACTGCTACACAGCTTAACCTTGGATGGCCATTTTTTTTCACCCAGGTTTCACATGCTGCTTGTATGTATGGAATGTGCTCATCACAGCCACTGCTACCTTCTGCCACCCTTTCCCATGGCTCCGGTTGCAGCTGGGCCCTTGAAGTGTGCACCACTCCACTGGAGTCTCCTTGCTGCCCGGCGGTGTGATGGGCTGTGGGATCACTTCTGCCCTGGGCAGGGCTGGATTCACATCTCTCTTCCCATCTCAAGGAGTTCATGGGCTGGCTATGTGGTGTTACAGAGCTATCCGTAAGAATACCACCACCCTGTACATACCAGAGCCTACTGCATGTTGCAGTGCTGTAGGTGGGACTGACAGACCAAGGAAGGAGACGGGGATGGAGATAAAGGGATGATGCTGGAGCAACATGACCAACAGTTTTCTTGGAGTCTAAGCAGTTTTGGCACTAACACCTTTAGAACTGGGGTCTGTGTGTGGATATTGCCCCCCAAAGCCCTGCCCTGCTGCAGACTGGTGGGCTGCCATGAATGGCACAGTGACATCACTGTTTTTCTGTTAATTAATTAATTGGCTACCAGAGATGCAGGCATGAGGGCACCAGCAGCAGGCTGCCAAGCCACAGAACCAGCAGTGATGGCTGGCAAATTGATCTGGGCCCACAGGTAACATAAAGGCAATAGGGGAATCTGTACAGATGTCTGCAGCTACAAGAGCCATCAAAGAACAGGCCAGACAGGTCTCTGAAAGGAATTTGGGGTAAATCTGGTATGTTTGCTGATAGAAAAGGCCTGAACCCATCTACCCTACTATTTCCAAGGTGCTGCTTCAGAGCAATCTCCATGCAGTGTTGGAGAAGAATATCCACACCCCACTGTGGTGGGTCACCTGAGCTCTGACATGTGCCTCTGGGCTGGACAAATGTATTAGAATCATGCACCAAGATGTTTAATGATGCCCACCCGGTTACAGCAAATGTTCTTGTATGTGCCCCGCCCTATCCCTTCACTGAATTTGGACAAGGGAGTTTTTTGCTGCATTTGCTGACAGGTATATGCATGTGCAAACAAGTTAAGACAAATCCTTTTGGATCATCCCAGCTTTGTGCCCTGGTGCTGAGTTTCTGATCCCATAGCAAAAGGATAGTTTGGGTGATGTATCTGTTCAGTATTCAGCATTTTTTGCTTCATCAGCTGCTGAAGATGGTTTTATTCTTGCTGGAGACTTTCTCACAAAGGATATTTGCTTTTGCCAAAAGGGAATTTTGTCCCGCTTTTGTCAAGAGATAAAGGAAAATTTCTCGTGCATGTTTGCAGCCTCACTGGGAATGAAGAGTGAACCACTGAAGGAGCAACGAGAGCATTTTGAGAACTGAGTACTGAGTACTCAGTTCAGTACTGAGTACTCAGTTGAGTACTGTATCATATACAGTACTGGATGTCCAAACAAGCGTGGAAGACCAAAATGGGCTGATGTAGCATAGTCTGCCCATGGGAAACCTCTCTCTCAGGCCCCTTGATTTGGAGTTTCTTGTGCTTTGAAGCCTGAGGGTTCACAGCCCATTTCCATTAATTCTGACCCTTGCTGATTCTCCTCCTATAAAACTTACCAGTGGGTGAAACCCCCTTGGGAATGTTGGAGACCTCAAGTCTTTAACCACAGCCCTGCAGGGCGAGCTAAGATGCCTGGCTGAAGGCACTTGGGTGTCTCAGCATCCCCAGCTGATACATGGGAATGATGCCATGGGGAAGGGACGTCCTTCCACGTTTGTGACACCGAGGGCTACCTCAGAGGGTGGCACTAGTGACTGTAGTTAGCATTGGCAGCTGTCCACGGTGCTTTAAAATCCACTCTCCTTCCCACTTTGACACTTTTGAAAGAGGAATTAAGCAGGTTAATTGCATGAAAATGGAGTGAGAAACATCCTGCATGTCTGAGCTTCTGAAACAGCATGACAGCTCCCAGGAAAACCAATCCTGGCGTGGATTTTTGGACCAGTGCTGGTTCTGAATTCTCTCTCAGCTGGCTAGATCTTCCCTCTGTAAAAACAAGCTAAAATCCTGAAATTGCCCTCTTCAGAAAATAACCTCATAAAACTCTGAACAAGAAGTAAAATATTTAACTTTGAACCCAGTGAACGTTTAGCTTCCTTACTCTTGGGAAAATATTAGATAGATTCCCAATTTCAACCTGAAGCAGTTTATTTGGCTGCTGTTCACAAGTCAGACACAGCAATAATCAAGGAAATTTTGTTTGATTCAGGTTGGGTAATATTGCCTGAGGGGTAACATCATTTTCACTTCCATACATCCAGCACTGGCACAAAACAGCACGGACAGGTGTGAAAAATGGATCATGGATCCTTGGTGCTAAAATTCCAGCTGATAGTTTCGCTCTTGTGTAAATAATAATTGCCAATAAAAGTGTTGCTTGAAAAAAAGAGAATGTGAAAATAAAAACACTGTTCAGTTTGTTAAAACAAAATCCTTTGCAGAAGTGACAAAAGAAAAAAAAATAAAGGAAAATAAAATAAAAAGTGAGTTAAAACAAATATAGCTGTTAAATAAAAGATCCAGGTACCAAAGAGCAAAATTTAATGAAAGCCAAAACTGTTAAATATGGATTCCTGTTGAGAAAAAATGTCAATGTCTTTAAGAGTTTTACTGTTACTCTATTTTTAAGAAAAGTGTAGTAAAAATACATATTACAAGTTAACATTTTTCCACGCTTTTGTCCTATTCCTCTTTTTTTTTTTTTTTTTAACCCTGTCACTGATCAAAAAGCCTTTGAAGATCGCATCCCACATCTTTATGTCACAGGTGGACAGTCCTGGCACATGCGCATTGCTTCCCACGATGCCATTGATGTCTGCGTGCCCAGCTGGGCTCCCTGTGACCATCCACCATGGTGATCATGTCTTTGGAGGAGGACAGAGCACTGAAGGGCTTGGCAGCCCTCGCTGGGATGTGGCAAGAGCTGGGACAGGAGATGCCTCCGAGAGCTGTAGACATGGAAGCAGGCTAGCTTGAGGGATTGCTCTGACCATGTTAGTGCTTATGTAGAGCTGAAGTTAAAATTAAGGAAAGGTAAGTGGATTAAAAACAATGATAATCAACACAAAGTGATCTGTAGAGGTGTTTGGAGCAGCTGATGACAGAACTCATGTTTGGCGATGAGAGGTGAAGACCAGAAGGGTTTCCAGCAGCGGAGAAGAAAAAACACTAGCATAAGACATGCTGTGCCTGAGCTTCAGACCTTGACTCTTTGACTCACTGGTGTCCAAAGTGTTGCAAGACAAGCAGGTAGATGGGACAGATGCTTTGGACCAGGCTGGTGTTAAAGGTGGTAAACGTATTGCTCTGCAGAGTACACTAATGGAACGTGGGGTTCAGGCAGTTTCCAGCCCTGTGGACAGCTGTATGGACAGACCCTCCTCATAGACTTGTGCCAGTCATTTGCCTGCATAACTGTCTTCACTTGCATCTCTTCCTTTTCTGCTCCTCACTTGCTACGTTTCAGGAAGAAAAAAAAAAAGAGAGAGAGAGAAAAAAGCAGTTCAGAATGCTCCAATAGCAGCTCAGTCCCCGGCCAGATATTTGCTGAGTCCTGTGAGAAGTTTGGAACTTTATGTGCCTTCAGCGATGGGACAAGGCTGAGTGGATTCACTGTGGTCCCTGTCCCGCAGATCTTCTCTTGCTCTAGATACTCCCCTGGTGATTCTTCGCTTCTGGAGAAGCGCCTCAGGCCCACCAGGATGGGAAGTGTTTGTCCATGCCAAAGATTCACAGAATGAATCTTTTGTGCAGTTCTGGAAAGCCAGCCTTGTCCCTTTGATCTCTTGTAGCTGGGCTTCCAGCTGCCTGACCCTCAGTGCCGGTTTCTGCAATACCTAGTTTGGTGTCAGCAATCTGCTCTCCTTGCTTGGGGTTGCTTTCCCCTCCATAGGGATACACGAGTGGGAATCTGCTACTTTTGGCTTTGTGCCCAAAGAACAGGCCACAGCTTGACAGGAAGGCTAAGTTTAACCAGCTCTGATGCAATCATATGTCATGGATGCTTGAATGAAGCTCTTATAGGATCTCCTTCATGTTTGCTTCAGCAGTTCCTTCCAGAAAGCCATTCCAGCCAACTGTCTAAAATATGTCCCTTTTAATTAGAAAAACGGCCATAAAGGGATTTCAGAGCAAAAAGGTTGGGATATTCCCATTGCAGCCCCGTGACTTCTAGTGTGTTTTACTCGTTAATAGGCAGCCATCTAGAACTGCATGTCTTGAGATGATCTATTCCCGGCTCAAGGTGGTTCCCTTATGTGACCACCAAAAAGGGAGCACACACAGAAGCTAAGCAATGAAGAAATGGTTCACAATTGCTTATTAGCCCCCAGTAGCCTAGGCAGGAGAGTGGCATGTAAGGGGAATACTGCATTTATCTTCTATCTTCCATAAACAGCAGCTACCATGATCTTAGAGCAGCCATGCATGATGCTCTCCTCTTCAGGCACACGATCCTTCTCTTGAACTGCCACTCATCATCTCTGGAAGAATTATCACTTTATCGTCAGGTTACCTGGGGTTTCCAAACTCACTCATATCTTCGCTCTTGCAAGACAGCCTCCTATTCTTTTTCAGTTTCTTCTTGCATTGAGTCCTTCCTGCTGCAGGGAGAGCCATTCGCAGCTCTGTCTGCCTTGTTGCAATAACTCCACACCCCAAATTCACAACAGAATCACGATAGACAAAAGGGGCTGACGTTGACACCCTGCTGGGAGTTCAACTTGTCATTCATTGGAATTTCTTTTTGCTGTTAGTAGCACAGATGTTACGGTTTGCAACCCAAACTAAACCAGATTAAAGGGCAGAGCAGGGAAAGGGGAAAGGACTGATGTTACCCTGACACCACAGGAATTAGTAAGAAAAAAATGTATATATTGCACACACTAAGACTTATTAACAACCAAGTTAAAACAAAATGGCATAGTCCTCATTAGTGTTCCAGTGGTTCTTCGATCAGGGATGGTTCACGAGTCTGTTAATCCCATTACGCTCTCCTTATTGCAGTACAGACCTGTTTCTGTTCTCCTGCCGGTGGATCTGTTTGCAAAAGAAAAAGGGAAATAGATTTGATTTCCTCGAGAAGATCCATCCAATTGTCCCTTCTGTCATCGTCATTTGTCTTGTTGGTGTTGGGTTTGTTTTTGGCTCTGGAGGGGGTGGAGTTGGGCTGTCCCTGCTCTCACCCAGGCAATGGTTCAAAAGGCCAATTATAATCCCGTAGCTCCTAGGGACATGCCAGTGCTGTGGCTCATGCACGGGATCGTCTGCATGGATTTGGGGAAATCGTGGCTGACCACACGTCCGTTTTCTCCACTGCCTCCTGCTGCAGCCGGCCTGGGAAGGGTTGATGTCCGTATGGCTTCGTTGATTGATTGCTGTGGGATTAAACAAAAACCCTTTTTAGGAAAGACGGGGGGGTCTCCCCCTGTCCTTAGCAAAGTTGGAGAAATTACAATACAAAAAAAAAATGTTGTGTTTCTATTACTGTTCTCTCCTTCCTTACTTCCATTCACCCTCACTTTCTGCATGTGCCTTCTCCACCTGCTCTGCTAATTCACGCCTCTTCCACATCCAAAATTAAACGTTTCTCCAATCATTTGGAGTATAAAGCAAACGTGCCATGTGCAAAAACTATTCAAACTCTACAACATCAGAACAATCACACTGGATCTGCTCAGAGGTATTATGCACTCTCTCCCAAATATATGCTGTTACTACTCCTGTACTGTTACGTATGATGGGCTCTGACTCATCGCAAGCATATGTTTAACTTTCCACATGTGCGAAACTGAACGTGTGCCTTTGTTTTTGTCTACAGAGATAGCTGAGGTAGCTAGGAAATGCAAACCTAATTCAGAAAACCAAATCTCATATTCCTGTTCCAGATACTGTCCAAAGCATTTGTTTTACGAGATCTAAGGAAATTAGTTTCTTAGAATAGTTAAATCAAGAGATAAAGTTCTTTTGGTTTCTTTGCATTTAAGGCTAATTTCATTTTTTATACCTTTTCTTATCCCTGTGCTCTCACTGCCTGCAGAATTTCCTGAATCTCAGTGTCAGAAAGAGTTTTTGCACATTTTCAGCAAATGAGAAATGTTATTACTGCTGACAAAATGTTAAGCATGCTGTGAAACGGTGACATAAAACCCAAAGGAATGATTGCTTATTTTCTTTTTGATTCTGGGTAAGTTTCAGTGCCCAGGGATGTGAAAATCTCTCTAAATTTTATGAAACCTGCTCCGTACTTCCGTACTTCCTATAACATGCTGACTTCCATGCTCATGGGAGAGGAAAAACTGGATGCGTTACTGTTACAGCTCAGATCCTGCTGCACCCTTCTGCACAATGGTTATCTGTGTAAGGGATCACCTCTGCTAGTCATCTGAGTCAAGAAGTACTTGTTCCACAGATGCTGCATTAAATGTGCATTCCCAAGGCTCTCAAATCTAATCCCTCTTGACAGGACACAAATTTAGGGACACCGGGAATTAGGGCTGAAACAAATCTCCCGGGCCTTAGGAAGTACTCTGCTGCTAGACCATGACAGAATAGATAAAAAGACATCTCAGGAGACATCAGAGAACAGTTTCTCCCTCTGAAGACCCATAATTCTGACTTTGGAGACCGCACTTCACCCACCCAGGGTACCTGCTTGGGAGAACATTGTCCAGCCAGGCTTCAAAGCTAGAAATCTGACAAATGCTCTGAGCATCTGTCACTGCTGCCTACCTGCAAATAGTGCCAGCAGGATGCCAGCAGAGGGAACAACGGGATCTGATTCATTACTACACTACCCCAGTTCTATCTTGCTGATTTTTTTTACTGCAGTAAAGGCTGTATCACACCAACTCCAACACACTTCATCCATGCTGCACACACATTGCCATAGCCTGCTTTAAGGAATGGCAATGTGTTCCTGTTACCATTTGCGCTATGATTTCGCTCTATATCTGGACTTTGAATGAGTATTATGCCACATGTCTGATCTTGCATCAGCTCATGGGTTAGGGTTAGGGCTCATCTGAGCCCCTCTTAGCTTTCTCTGGTGCTCCTATTTCTTTCTAGCAAGCCAAGCGATAAGGTCACTTCATTATCCCTATGTCTTTTCTTCCACCCATGTTCTGGGCTGCATCCGTCTCTGAAGGCAGCTTTGGAGCCAGGGTGGTGTCAGAGAGAAGGTGTGAAAGGCCTGGGAATGGGTTGCCACCTTCATCCGCTTTGATTCACTTCTGGACTTGTAACAAAACTCGATTAAGGCAACCAGCATGGCTAGTCCGAGCCCACCGATGAGGATATAGAAAACCCCCGCCACATTGCTGAGACTCAGAGCGCTCGTCTTGTCCTGGAAGAGAAAGGAGAAGGGAGGGTGGGGAGGGCATGTGGGAAGGAGAACAACAAAATTAATATGAGATTGTTCTGGTAGAGATGCTGTACAATATAGCAATGTTGGCATGACATCATCTCCCTCTTTAAGTGAACATGTGACATTTCTAAGAACATTTTCAATTTTTAATTCGGTGTCTAGTAAATCTAATGTTTCCCTCACACAAACAAACAAACATTTTTTCAGCAATGTGACTTTTCGTAAAGGTTTGGGATCGCCGTTTCTCAATCATCAAATTTGAATGCTTATTCACCCAAAATGCCTAGTTTAAATTATTGATTAAAGGAGGAAAGAAGTTCTCTGCCTGTGTGACATTTGCTTGTCCCTGATGTCTTGCCTGAAATAACCCGTTCTCTTGGAAATGCTCATTCCTTCATTCCTAGATTGTTTCCCCCGCAAATTCTGTTGCTGAGCAACACATCGAAATGGCTGGGTTTTCTTTTTTTTTTTTTTTTTATTCCTTTCCTCTTCAATATTGAGGTTGAGGTTGACACCTGAGCTGTCCTCATAAACGCATTTCATTTCTGTGTAATAAGACAGTTTTTTCATATGCAATCAAGAGCTGCTGATGCGTGTCTAAGCTAATTATTTGGTTTGCAATAAGTAGGGCTATTAATGGACTGCTACTCACAGCCAGCATTTGTGTTCTGATTTTACAATGCCTAATGAATGGTCATGGCTCTCTGGGGAAGAGGTAAGTCTCAGAATGACTCATTTCATCAGAAGGGAAACTGAATCCCCACATCCAACCCAGATGTCACTCAGTGCCACTCTCCAAGTGTGGTCCACGCTGACCAGGTGGATTTGGGGCATTAGGATCACTCTGGACAGTGGTAGGACCCAAAGACTTGGCTCAGCTCCACGTACTGGACTCTTGTCTCTAGGTTAGGCTTTCTCTTTATAGTCCACCAGGCTGAGATGCCCTGCTCCATGCTCCTTGTTGCTCTGCAATATTGACTCGATACGCATTTCCAGTACAGCTTTTCCAGGGTAGGCCCAGCATGTCAGTGCTGATCTATTGAAGTGATCAGGGTTTGATCAGTGCTGCCAGTCCCACTCACTGGATAAGGGATGAAAACTGCGTAAAGCTCATTGGAGATGCAGATAAGGAATAACATTTATGACCTGCAGTTGGAAATGAAACGTTGGTGCAGTTCTTGGTGTTCTCCAGTGCACTGTAGAGATACAGATGGCTGGGTCACACAGCTTGTTTCTTACCCTCCTAGGACAGTAGACGCATTCTCTTTGCTTGTCAGGTTTTACAATAAGCAGCTTAAACTTTTAGGAAGGACAGTTTCTTAGTAAGCAAAAAGCTGCGCTGGATCAATGTCAAAAAGGTCCAGAACCAAACACCAATGTTTTCATGGACAGCTTTGAGTCAAGAGCAGTCTGTCAGGCACCAACATAGTCTTTCAGAGAAGTACATTTTGCAAAAGGATTCTGTCTTTTGGAGAATTAGGATCTACTGACAAAAAAGGTTAGACCACAAAATATAGAAACATTCCAGTTTTCAAAAAGCTGCCATAACAGAATAGAGCATATCAGAAGTTCTTTTTACTGCCTCGCCTTCATCTCATCCCATTGCCCATGTGGAGCTGCAAAGCCTTCTGTCCACACGGAACACGTGTCAATGGTTCTAGTGCCATGAGGAGAAACTTTCCATTGTGAGCCCGCTGCTGAAAGATGTGGAGCCGTGGTTAGGTGTCACCTCTGCAAAGGTTCGGTCACTGTAAAAATCTCTATAAGTGATCTCATTTTCCATGCCTCACTGACTGACACTGCTGTCAAGAGATTCGTTGCTATCACCGTGCGTGTTACACCGCTGCAGATGTGATGGTCCCCACTGGTGGACAGCTTTGATTCCTCTCTCATGTGACGTTCACACGCCGGTCAGTTTGTAATTTTGTCGATGCTTCCTCCGTGCTCTCTCTAATGAGAGATTTCTGAAAATATCCTCTTAGTTTCTGCAGTTTTCCATATTTGAAGGATAATATATCTGGTCTTTTATAATCTGCCTTCATGCATTTTTTTTTCTCCCAGGCTTGACTGTACTTTTGTTCAGCTATCTCTTTGCTGATTACTAGGAAAAAACTCTTAAGCACAAGCTGAAAAACTTAGGGAATTTTTTTAAGCAAAGATTTGGAAAAGCAGAGCAATTACTCTGAGAAAACTGGGTTACAACACATCATGTACTCTGCCTCTTCAAAGCCAGTCTGAAGGGGCTGCACCAGCTTGAGGGAGGGACAAAGCCCCTGGAGGTGGGCCGCCCTCCTTGACATCCTAATCTTTAATCCTGACTCCTTAATGAAAAGTGGCTGATTAGCACATGCTTAGGGGGAAAGACAGAGACAGGAAAAGAGGCAGAGCTGCCTATTTGTCTGTCTTAATAATAATTTTCAACCCATACTTCCAGCTTGATTTGATAGAGGGGCGGGGATGTTCAAGATATGAAGAATCTTCAAGCTTCGTGAAAAAGCTTTAGAGAAAACACATTAGTGCTCCCTCTTTTCAAAAAAAGTACCAGCACAACTGGCCATCAGGGTGACCCATGACCACACAGGTCACAGGTCTTTGACTTGCAGCCATACACCCTTGGAAAACCAGGCTTCATGGGAATACGAGTTTGAAATTTTTCTGGCCACAGAATTCTTGCAATCCCACCCCCAGTTTGTGAGTCACGGTCCAACTGGAAACACTCTCAGCCAGATGCAAGGGTAGGAAGGTCTGGCAGCCAGAATAGGCTGGTTCCTCATGTCCACTTCCTTCCTGATGATGCACCAAAGTGACTGGTAAGTGAGAGGAGATGGCCCAAAGCAGTTGACTTCACCAGTATTTCACACAACTAATTTTAGGCCCGCTGTGATTTACTTGCAATGGCATTGCAGCTGCATTATGGTTACCATTACCACCATCATTACTTGGACTATTGGGTTGAACTGAGCCTTCTGTACCAGCAGTAGAGAAGCCAAGGAAAGCCCAGTGAAGCACAGCAGTAGGCAGACCTGCCAGGATGGGGAGAGCAGCTATGTTTCCCCTCTACCAGCACAATAAGGTTTCTCCCAGTGCAACTCTGCTGCAGGAAGCCAAAGAGGGGCACTGTGGGTGCAGGTGGCACAGCCTGGTATGAGCAAGACTGGGAAGTGAAAGCGCTCCTGTGGTGTTCCTTGGCTTTTTGCTCATCCTCTCCTTTTTCTATCTGTTTGTTCTCTCCCAGCAGGACATACAGAGAGGTTCTCTGAGTGGGAGCAGCATCTTGTCGCTTCCATCAGCTGCAGGACCAGATGCACACGAAGGGTAGGAGACGGTGCACACCACACTGAGGCTCTGTCTGCTGTTTTGGTCCCACTCCTGCCCTAGCAGCACTCCTAATTACAAGGTCCTAAATGATGCTAGCTGCCTGAGAGAACCCCCCTCCTCTCTGCTCGGGCTCTGACACCAGCTGCTCTCCTGTGGAGCTGCCCATCACCACCAGCTTGTCAGTGGGAGTATAAAAATGTCACCGCTTGTCTCCCGCGCGGCAGAACGCTGACGTGGGGGTAAGATTGGCAAGTGAAAAGAGAAAGAAAAACCCAGCTTTCCGAAAGAGCGGCCTTGTTGCCACAGCAACCAGGCACCTTCCCGTCTGTTCCTCTCCAACGTGGCACCATGTCTTATGCGCAACTATTTATCCTCCTTGGCTGAAGTCATGAAGGCCAAATTTCCCCTGTTTCGCACTGGGGTTGCTCCCTCTTTGTGCCCTGCACCCCCAGAACCTGCTGGCAGCACACTGAGAGCATTTACACCAAGTGCTGGGCCACCCTTAA
>NC_034420.1:12468891-12493090 GCF_002078875.1 Numida meleagris
CCCACACACACACTGCCCCGTCCCACCCACCAGAGGTCCGGCCCCCGTAGGACCGTGCAGGACACTTGTGCAGGGCAGGGGTTGAGGGACGGCCGTAGCAGCACGGTGAGCCCGGCTGCCTGCCTCCCTGCAGCGGCAGCACTCCTGCAGACCACGAGCACACAGCGCGAGTTTGTGCAAACCTCTGCCCAGGGACCTCGGGCACGGGATTACCCACGCATGCACAGACACGTTCTTACGAGCGTGCCCGGGGCCGTGTGAGAACGCCGAGAGGGTCCCAGTCCAACCCAGCACCACATCAACCAGAACCGCAGGCACAAACCCATGTGAACGCGCGTGCTCGCAGCCCCGCAGGCGATGTCCAGCACCTGCCCTGCAAGCGCCGGCACGTCCCGGCTGCACAACGCTGCACGCATGTGGCAACAGGTCTGCCCCTGCTCACGCTGCTCTCAAGTTGAGCTGCGGATGAGCAGTGAAGGCGGCTTAGGGTGGAAAGCCAGAACATTCCACGCGGCACCGCCAGCCGAGGGACTGCGGGAGCTCAGCACAGCCAGCGGCATTCCCATGCTCAGGGCTGCACGAACCCGCAGCTGAAATCCCACCCAGCAGAGGCAGCCCCCTCCCCGCATCCCTTCCAGTCTCCTGACGGCATCCTCTCACCTCTCCAGGTTACACCTGCATCTGCCCCGGGCTGTTTTCTGGTGAGCGCTGTGAGCTGGGGGACAGCCCCTGCGAGTCCAAGCCCTGCCTGCACGGCGGCACCTGCGTCCTCTCCGGCGCCGGGTACTCCTGCCACTGCCCCGAGTGGTACCTGGGGGACAGGTAAGGGCTGAAAGGGCCGGGAGGTTGCCAGGGAGGGCTGAAAGCACGGCCTCTGCAACGAGCGTCGTGTGCTTCTGGAGCTCGTTGCGTCCACCTGGGAGCAGTGCAATGCAGGGCTGCCTAAAAACAGGTGTAGGATGCTGCCAGCTGTCCTGCTGATCCCCTGATTGCCGGGCAGCACGGTGTTTGGCTTTGGCCTTGAGCTCTATGGTTAATACCACGTTGGAGTAATGTTAGAGCATCGATAGATCTTCCCACCTGAGCTGTGGGTGAGTGCTTGCCAAATGCCTGCAGCTGGGGAAGCAACCACGCGGAGAAGCTGCTCTGAGCTCAGTGTCACCCGCTGCGAGCGCAGGCAGGCAGCATCACAGCCAGCTCCTCCTCCCGCCCGGGTCGCTTGCTCGGGGTGGAAACCGGCGCTCTGAATCAGTGCCAGGCGAGAAATCAGCCGTGCAGCTCCGGGCGTTAGGTGGCAGTGTGATGATACCGGCGGTCCCCAGCGCTCCGGCCACTGCTATTTGGGTACGCGTTGCTCGGACCGGCTCACGCATCCTGAGCGCTGGCTGAGAAATAAAAAGAGTGAAAAACTCGCAGGGGTTCTTCAGTAACGTGGGGGGGGGGGGGGAAGGGGGAAGGAAAACCAGTTATTGCATATCTGCATATCCCTCCTAAGATGGGGAGGTCATTGCTGCTGGAAAGGGTGGAAGGAAGGTCCCCTATCCTGGTGGGGTGTGGGAAAAGGGAATACTTAGAGTGCATGGGGTGCAGCAGGACAGAGAATCAGAAATTCAGTCTCAGTTCTCCATAAAATGTACTCCATAAAAATGTACTCCATAAAATGCCAAAAGAAGGGATTGTTCTGCCTAACATGGCCTCCTTCTGAAAAGCAGCATGGTAAACGCAAAGATCCACTGACAGCAGAGGCAGGTGGCACTCTGTGCCAGGATGCAGCATCCCGGCTGGCATAAAGCAGAGCACTGAGCAGGGTGCCATGGGTTGGGCCTCATCCCCAGGCTGATGCCTTTGCCTCCATGCCCCCAGGTGCGAGAAGCTGGCTGAGGAATGCCAGGACAACCCGTGCCACAACGCCGGGCGCTGCGTAAGCACCCAGGGCTCCATCCACTGCATCTGCCCATCAGACTACCAGGGGGACTACTGCACGCAGCCCATCATCACGCCCGCCATCGTGCCCACGCACTGGGCCGTGGGCCCTGAGGAGATCGCTGAGATCGCAGCCGGCGTGCTGGGGGCAGCCATCCTGGTCGTGGCCTTCGTGTTCATCCGCAAGCGCTACCGGCACCGGGCCAAGGCCCACAAGCCGGTAGCACGGGAGGACCCCGACCTGCTGTCCAAGAGCGAGTTCTCCAAGAGCGTGGGTGTGGGCACCCAAGCGGTGCCGCCCATCGAGCTCAACATCCTCAGCGACACGGCCCACAACAACCTGGACCGGGCGGCACCGGAGCAGCGCAAAGCCAGCGGTACCCCCGAGTTTGTCACCTTCAACTCGGCCAATGGGCCCAAGCACCGCGGCACCATCGTGTGCAGCGTGGCACCCAATCTACCCCCGGCCCCCCCGTCCAACTCTGACAACGAGTCCTTTGTCAAGTGCACCTGGGCCAGGGAGGAGATGGGTCAGTAGCCACAGCTTGCTCTTGCTTTTATCCCTTGGGGGGGGGTGGATGGAAGGTTTGCAAACGTGGGAGACCAACAGTGCTGGGTAAAGACAAGGGGAACACAGGCCAGAGCTGTCCAAGTGCCTTCACTGGCTCTTGGCCCACTCATAAATCCCAGTATTCAGCTTCAACTTGTTCAGTTCTCTGCAAAATCAGCAGGGAATGCATTAATGCATGGCCTGGATTCCCACGCACCCAGGCTGAAAAGTCCCTATAAAAGAGAATGGTGACGCTTAGAGAGTGGAAATCAAGATGCTAAAATTCAGTGTGAGTTTTAGTGGCATCCCCTGCATCAGCTGCCAGAGGGATCACAACAGAGGGAAGCAGCCCCAGGCAGCCAGGTCCCTGCTTGGCCTGGCCCAGAGCTCGCTGGGAGCTCAGCAGCATCAAGGACAGCTGCCAGAAGTACGCAGACTGAGAGTCTGAGATTACCCCAAGTTGGAAGGGACCCATGAGGATCATCAAGTCCAACTCCTGGTCTACATAAAGCCACCCAAAAAATCAGACCATACCAGAGGTACAGAGAGAGAGCTCCAGTGGGTCTCTTGCTCTGCCCCATTCCATCATCATGCCCACTTCTTGCACCCATGTATCATGATGACGAGTGCCTTTTGGGTCCCAGTGGGAGCCCCAAAGCCCCCTCTGTTCCCAAGGCAGACATTACAACTGCCCGTTTCCCATCGCTCCTCTCTTTGGCTGCCACATCTCCTGCAGCTCAGGCTCATACAGTGGGAATTAGTGGGAGGGGGAAAGCAGCCCCCACGGTGCACAGCTAACACAGCTCTGTTTCCTTCCAGTGTACCCAGCAGAAACAACCTACTGGCCGCCACGCTACCTGTCCTCCGACGTCCAGGAATACTCCCACTACGAGATCATCCAAGGTCCCCCCGCCGTGCCCTCCTCTCACCCCCCTCTCCCCCCGCCACCCCCCCCACCGGCAGACCCAGAGCCAGTCACTCTGTATGGGGGTTTCCCTTTCCCACTGGACCAAAGCAACAAGCGGGCGCCCATCCCTCCCCGCTACAGCAACCAGAATCTGGAGGACCTCTTACCGCTGGGCCCCGTGGAGATGACAGCATCCCAATGCCAGAACGAGTACACGGCCATCAGCTATTACCCAGCCCAGCTGGTGCAGGGTGAAGGTGCCCCGTACCCACCCGACCCCGGCTACAAGCGGGTGAGCATGCGGCTGAGCGTGGCCCAACCTTCCTATGCCGACTGCGAGGTGGGGACCCACCCGCCCCCCCTGCGCACCCAGCCCCCGCCGCCCCCCAACTACGAGGGCTCCGACATGGTGGAGAGCGACTACGGCAGCTGCGAGGAGGTGATGTTCTAACGGAGGGACTCGTCCTTGGGATGAGATGGGAAGCATTGGAGCTGGCCTGTGGTACCGGGGGATTTATGGTTCCCCTGCCCCAGCTTGCGGCATCTCCCCCTGCATGGCTGGGCTGTAATTTGGCTGGATCCTTGTCCCCGCACTGCAGACAGAGGGGAAATGCTCCAGCCACAGCCGGGATGTGGAGGATGCTCCTGGGGTGCCAATGACTAATGCGCCTTGTGGGCACCGCACATCTCCCACCCTGCACTGCCCGGCTGTGGGGAGGAGCAGAGCAGCACCACAAGGCCGGCAGTGGTGGAGGAGGCACGGAAGGACCAGCGATGCCCGAGCCCAGGTGGCACACGGGTCTCCCTGCATCCAGCTCTGGCACCGAGAGTTTGCACTGGTGCAATGGTTTGCCCGGTGGGACAGTGCAGTTGGTGCACAGCCTCTTCTCTGTCCGTTCCCCGAAGTGAGAGATGGGGATGTGCAGCCAGTGCCACCAGCACAGCCTCACTCGGCAAAAAGAAGTCCAAGAAAACAAACTTAAATCCATTTCTACAGAAGAACCAAGCACCGAGGAGTAGACTGAAACCTGCTGCAGGGACCAGGGCACCCAGCCCCAGAGCTGCGGGCACAGAGACTGGCACAAAGCCATGCCCACAGCCCTCAGGGTCCCCAGCTGGTGACAGCGGTACCCAGCCCTGCCACCCCCTGCGAGGGGTCCTGGGTCTGTTGTATCCCAAATGGACCAAACGAGCTGCCCGCGGGCTGGCCCATCCGTCCTCGTGCTTGGGATTGTATCGTTTCTTGTGCGAGGTTTACTTCAGTCGGTCGTTTGATGTAAGATTTTTTTGTTGTTGTTTCGCTGATTTTTTTTTTTTTTTTGGCAAAGTATTAAAAGAGTTGGTTTGTTTTTTTGTTTTTTTTTACTATCATGATTTCGTCGGATAACTCTGAGTCCCTTGCAACTAGGACGTGGCTCCAGCAAAGGGCAGCTCTGAGAACATCGCCTCGTGCCCAGCACTGCACCGGTGCAGCGCCTGCAAGCATGGCCAAGTTCCCCAAAGCCATAGGAAATCAGTGGTGCTGACAGCACACTGCTGCCCCAGGCACCCCAGTGGGGTTCCCTCACAGCTCCCAGCCCTTTGCTCCTCTGGGCATGGGGAAGAGAAGCCCCAGCTCATCCCAGAGCCTTTCCACGTAAAAAATAACTCTTATTTATTGATTAAAGTGAGATACATGATTCAGGTGCTGCAGCAGTGGGCAACGACCCACGCTGACGATATCCATAGGCACACGACACAGACATTAATCACCTCCATATATACACGATTCCCCTGGTCACAGAGCAGCTACAGCACACAAACATCACGTTTTTGTGTCCCCCTGGTCCCGTACCAGATCCTCTTGGTATCCCACGTGTCTCCCACCAGCCCACTGTGCTTCAGCCCGATAAAACCAACAAATTCCACCAAACGCTGCTTAACGCTGCCGTGCTGCCCTGTGAGTGCAAAGTGAGCTCAGTGCTGTGCACCGCTCCAGCAAACCCACCGACCCCAGTGCCGGGGACACACCACATCACATAGCTGTACCCCGAAACAGGGCTGTCCCTCCTGTCGGGACAGCCAGACGTCCCCTGCCAGGGGGCAGCAGTGCCAGTGCTGGGCACAGATATTGCACTTTTCCCAGCTGCAGGGAGCCTGGAGCCCGGCCTGCCGCACGCACACCGCTTTGCGTACCCTTCCCCTCCTGGGTATAGCTGCACCACGGGTAAGAAATACCCAATGGAGGATGCATTTGCTCTCATCTGCCTTCAAAACAAAACAAAAAAGCAGCAGAAAGGCAAAGTGTGGCAAGGCCAGAGTCTGTGCCCCCAGCGTGCACCTGCCCCAACGCCAGCAGCAGGAGGAGCAGAGGGAGCAGTGCCACGGGCTGCCTCCTGCCAGGAGCTGCCACCAGGGCGAGGAGAGAAAACAGCATTGTCAATGTTCTTTTTCTGGGGTGTGACATTCAGTGGGGGACTGCAGACGCAGCCGTAGCGCAGCAAACAAGGCGCTGTGTTTCTGCAGAGCGCGGGCTCTGCACACCTGGATTCCTAATGCCAAAAACCGTGTGTGGGGTTAATGTGTGCAAGGAGGAAAAAAAGGGAAAAAATAGAACCTTCCATGCCAGCCCTCTCTGCGTGAAAGAGGTGGAAACTGGAGCACAGCAGGACCTGCACCTGCGATGCTCACACCCAGCGCTGCTCCGCATCCCCCAGGGCCAAGGTGAGGAGGCAGCTCTGCGCCTCCAACCTGAGCTGAGGTTTCTTTGTTGCTGTAAAATAAAGTGCTGAGGGGTGGGGGGGAAGGGGGAAAAATAAAAACAAAAAAAAAAAAACAAAAGAAAACCAACAAACTGGCACGGAGAAGAGCAGTCCCAGAGTGATGGGATGGGGGAAATACGGGAAGGAGTTTAAAAAATAATAAAATAAAAATAAAATAAAAATAAAGTCTGCATCCCCAGGATTTCCCACCCGCCCCTCGAAGTGACTATGTACAGGAGTGTGAGGGGCCGAGTGCTGTGCCACCCCCCCACCCCTCGCAGCCCAAACCCACCGCGTTCTGCCAGGAGGAGAAGGCCGAGCACCCATCCCGTGTGCCACCACCCGGCGGGGACTGTCACTGCCCCGAGGTGCTGGTGCCATTGATGAGGGTGGCGGGCGTAGCCAGCTCCACCAGCGCCTCGTAGGTGCCCACCACGAAGCCGACGAAGCCAAAGAGGCTGATGAGCACGTCCTTGGCGATGAGCAGCGGGTGCATGCCCTCGGTGTAGTAGGTGGCGATCTCCAGCAGCGGGGGGAAGATGAGAGCCAGCGCGCTGCTGCTGACCGAGCCCACCAGCGAGATGACGATGTCCAGGCGTGGGATAAGGATGGCCAGCGCGCCTGGGGGGAGAGGGCAACACGGGGAGGTCAGGAGCTCGTAGAATCACAGAATCGTTTGAGTTGGAAGCGACCTTTAAAGGCATCCGGTCCAACCCCCCTGCAATGAGCAGGGACACCCACAGCTCCATCAGGTGCTCGGAGCTCCTCCAGCCTGACCTTGGGGATGGGGTACCCACCACCTCTCTCCGGGCAACCTGTGCCACTGCCTTACCGCTCTCATCATAAAAACCTCCCCAAAGCCTTCTCTTCTCAGCCTGTCCCCTATGAGACGTGTTCCATCCTTTGGATCACTTTTGTGGCCTTCCTCTGGACACACTACAGCAGGTCCACGTCTCTCCCGTACTGAGAACTCCACATACTCCAGGAGCTGGACCCTGCTCTGAGCTGGGAGCTGTTGAAGCAAAGCTGTCCCATGCCATTAATTGCACGGTGCCCCTGCAATTTGCTCTGAGCTTTGAAGAGAAGGCCGCATGCTTCCAGCAACACCCCCAAGCAAATAAGGCTTTTCACGGAGCTAATGAAGCTCACCATGTGCTGCTGCAGAGGGCTGGGCAGTGCCCCAGCAGAAGGGTGCTGCTCACAGAAGCATCCCCGGTCCCATCTCCCCCGCACCCCCCAGGTCTCTGCCTCACACCTGGGGAGCTGTAAAACCTCAGAAAGCCCACAAAAAGAGGAGGTGTGGGGAAAAAGCCCACCCTGAATGAACACGCGTGTGGTTCGTAAGCAGTCAGAGCCCCACCGCCCCCAGAGCACAGCTGGGGGGATGGAAACACTTACAGCAAAGGAAAATCCCCCAGGAGCCTCCTCCCAGCTTCCAATGAGCGGCTGCAAACCCCGCAGCATTCATGCTCCAAGAGCACCCACAGCATCCGGATCCAGCAGCACCGGGCTTTGGGCAGCACGTCCTCAGCCCACCCCACCGTGCTCTGTGGGCTCCCAGCAAACAGAATGAACCCCCCCCCACACACACTAAAACAGAGCTGAAGTGCCAGCTGCAGCCCTCTGCCTCCAGGGGAACGGCCGTGCTTCCCGCAGGGATTCGTTCCAAGGGCGTTTTAAGGGCGCTGGGTTTGAAGTCTGAGCTTGAAAGACACCCATACATCAAATTGCATCCTCTCTTTGGAAGCCAAAGCCACGATGTTCTGTGGCCACACGCTCATGCCATGAATATTCATGCAGCCCCCCGATTGCTTTTATCCTTGCCAACAGCAATTTCTTATATGGAAAGATAAAGGGAGGAGGTACAAAGGCACCAGTGTCCTTCCAACACCCTGCTGCCTTTCTATCCCAAACCAGGGGGCACCAGTGCTGCTGTCAGCCCCTCTCCCCAGTCTGGTGCACCCCAAATTCTGAGCACCCCCCAGCACCAAAACCCAACGGAATCTCAGCTCTGTAGGGCAGGAGGGACGGGGCCCAAGATCAAATGCTCCTGAAGCTCAGTCACGTGAGGGCGGGAGACAGCAGAATGGACACTGAGAGGTTTTTCTCCTCTCATTTTGAGGAAATGAAAGGCAGCGAGATCAAAGCTCCCTCTTCTCACGCACTGAGCAATAATGGGATAGGGGAAGCTACTTTGGCTGCAGAGCAGACACGGACACACAGCTCCTGGCCACAATGCTGCCGGGCCCAAACCAGAGCTCCTGGGATGCAGGATTAGGTCCGTGATGCTCAGCTGCAATGCACCAGCACCAGCACGCTGTGCAGGAACGCTGCGCTTCAAGGGGTGATGCCTGGAAGCTCAGTGAAGCGTCTCAGCTGTGCTGAGAACAGCAAGGATTTAGTTTACAGAAATCAAAGCCAGCCAATCAGACAGCCCCGTGCTTCACTGACCTGATGCCCCTTAGGCTTCCACAAACTCTCTTGTCCCAGCTCAGATTTTCCCCATTAAGCAGGCAGATAGGCCAGACCTCCTTCCCAATGGCTAACATCAGGAGTTCAGCCAGACTTCAAACTCATGGGAGCAGCTGCACATAGCAAATGACTTCTACAGCAAGCGTCAGGCTGCACCTTAGTGCAGAACTGGGGCAGATCACAGCCCTCCAAGAGGTGTCTCTGAGCTCTGAAAGCCACCTCCAGATTCTCCAAACCAGCCAGGTCCATGCACTGCCCATTCACAGCTGCCCAAAAATAGGTGCTAAGAGGCATCCCAGGAGGAGTGACATCTCTGGGTCTGGCCAGAACACCTGAAAAAGCCTTCCAAGCCCTCAACTCCAAGCTGGAGGAGCAGAGGGTGCCTCCAAGTCTTGCTGTTCCAACCAGCACGTGGCTTTTGGGTTGGACGCAAGGGCTAAGCACAGACCACAAGCCCTGTTAGGTGAGGAGAGCTCACTCTTGCCACCTCCGCACCCTTCCCAAGCTCCAATGTGTGGTGCCTGAGCACCAGATCAGCTGCTGGGATGCATTCTACAAAGTTCGATGGGACAGGATGGCTCCTCCAAATTCAACGGGGCCCAGACAGTGGGACAAAGGCTCTGGGACAGGCTGCTTTCTACTCACAGGTGATGCTGACCAGGACGACCCGCAGCAGCAGGTTGACCAGCCAGCCCCAGCGCTCTGACACACGGGCTACCAGTGGTGGGATGATGATCTCAGCGGGGACGTAGAACTGCACAGCGTAGGTGAAGAAAATCCCAAAGGAGAAGAGCAGCTTGACAGCTTGGTACAGCCTGCAAATGAGAAGGAGGGAGCGGTGAGACGCGCTCCTGTGCCAGTCCAGGAGCTGGGACTCGATGGTCTTCATGGAGCCCTTCCAACCTGGGATATTCTGTGATTCCAACCCCACAAAGCAGAGCAGGAGCACTCTGCCTACAAGGATCTCTGCGTCCCAGCTCTTTCCTGTTCTGACACATTAAGGCATAATGCATTCAACCCACCGAGACACCGCTTGTGCAAGAGACAGCGAGGCGATAGCACAACATCCAACCCATTGCAACATGCCCACACCTACTTAGAGGCTCCAGCTCTGCATAAAGAGCAGCAGGTCAGCAGTGGGGCCAGCAGCCTCTCAAGTGCTGCTTCCCCTTGGGAAATCTCCTGGGCACAGATGCGAAGGGCTGTTTCAAAATGAAAGCAAATAACACAGAATGGTGTTCTGCTCCCAACTCCTCCCAAGGGCACGGGGATGGCTGCTGTGCCCCTTGGAGAAGGGGCAGGAGCCCAGCGTGCTCCTTGACACAAGGCACCCATCTGCATTTCTAGATGCTCACATGTGCAGCACTGCGCAGAGCAACGCATCCTGCAGGGTCAGCATTGCTCACGAGGGGTGCAGGCTATGGCTGCCCTCCCTGCCCGACCAGGTCAAGGTCTGCAGTGACACAAGGTGACCACACACAGACAACACCCAGATACCCAAGTATTAGGAAACACTCCGACCACAGACACGAGCAGCAGCACCGATACTGCCCACAGCCCGCAGTGCCCGCTCTCAGCCCGTGACCCAGAACAGAGCTGTGTCCATCGCTCGCCCCTAGAGGTGGTGGTCACCTTGAGCTTCACTGGGAAAACTCCACTTCTGAGTTGAACAAAGGGAAAAACCTCCTTTTTTCCTGCTTACAACCAGGTGGATTTTATCCTCTGGGAGGACACGGAGAAGACAAAGCCAGGCTCTCCCTCAGGAAGCAGAAATCCCAGAGGCAGCAGAGCTGCAACCAGAAGGGTTGGTCACCAGCATGACAGGGGCACAGGGAGGCTGGGAATCTCCACCCTTGCTGACACTCAACATTTAAGCGGGTTCTGCTCTGAGCAGGTGGTCGGACCCAATCACCTCACCATACTCTCTCCAAACCACATTACCCAGTGATTCCGCATGCAAACGAAGGGCAGAGCTATCAGCAGAGTCCAGAGGGCACTGCTCAGCAGAGCACACTGTGCTCCCAGCCCGGGTGCACGGTAGCCTTGAGTTACCTATCCTACGTTCCGCATCTTCTACTGCTTGATTAAGGGAATGCCATAAAGCAATTAAGTGCTCAAAGGCAATCTATGTTTAAGAGATGTTATTAAAATAAAATTTTAAAAAAGGTTCAGATTAAGGCTAGGTTTCAGCTGTGCACAGGATGAGCAAGGACAAAGGGCAGGTTAAATACCGAGAAGAGGGAGAGCTCAAGAACCAGTTCTGACCAACAGAAAACCCAAGGCCACACAGAATCATAGAACTGCTCAGGTTGGAAAAGACCTTCAAGATCATCAAGTCCAACCACAACCTAACCATACTGCCATAACTCTAACAGCCCACCACTAAATCACGTCCCTGAGCACCACATCCAAACGGTTTTTAAACACATTCAGGGATGGTGACTCCACCACCTCCCCGGGCAGCCTGTTCCAGTGCTTAACAACCCTTTCTGTAAAGGAGATTTTCCTGATATCCAACCTAAACCTCCCCTGGTGCAACTTGAGGCCATTTCCCCTTGTTCTGTCACCAGTGAGGAGAGACCAGCCCCACTCTTGCTGCAATCACCTTTCAGGTATTTGAAGAGAGCAATGAGGTCTCCTCTCAGCCTCCTCTTCCCCAGACTAAATAGCCCCAGTTCCTTTAGTCTCTCCTCATAGGGCATATTCTCCAAGCCCTTCCCCAACCTTGTTGCCCTTCTTTGGACCTGCTCCAGCACCTCAATGCCCTTCCTGTACTGAGGCGCCCAAAACTGGACACAGCACTCAAGGTGGGGCCTCACCAATGCCGAGTACAGGGGCAGGATGACTTCCCTAGTCCTGCTCACCACCCCATTTCTGATACAAGCCAGGATGCCATTGGCCTTCTTGGCCACCTGGGCACACCACTGGCTCATATTCAGCCAACTGTCCATCAGCACACCAAGGTCCCTTTCTGTCAGGCAGCTTTCCAGCCACTCCTCCCCAAGCCTGTAGGGTTGCCCGGGGTTGTTGTGACCAAAATGCAGGACCCGACACTTGGCTCTAAACTCATACAGTTTCCCTTGGCCCATCAATCCAGTCCATCCAGGTCCCTCTGTAGTGCCTTCCTACCCTCCGGCAGATCAACACTCCCTCCCAACTTGGTGTCATCTGGAAACTTACTGAGGGTGCACTCAATCCCCTCATCAAGATCATTAATAAAGATGTTGAATAGAAGTGGCCCCAGCACCAAGCCCGGGGAACACCACTTGTGACTGGCTGCCAACTGGATTTAACTCCATTGACCACAACTCTCTGGGCCCAGCCATCCAGCCAGTGTTTCACCCAGCAGAGCATATGCCCATCCAAACCGTGGGCAGCCATATCTCCACAAGGATGCTGTGGGGGACAGTGTCAAAGGCCTTACTGAAGTGCAGGTAGACCATATCAACAGCCTTACCATCATTCGCTAAGCGGGTCACCTTGTCACAGAACGACATCAGGTTTGTCAAACAGGATCTACCATTGCTAAACCCATGCTGACTGGGCCTGATCCCCTGGGTGACCTTTAACTGATCCATGATGTCTCCTGAGATTATCCATTCCGTAGCCTTCCCTGGCACCGAGGTGAGACTGATAGGTCTATAGCTACCAGGATCATCTTTCTGGCCCTTTTTGAAGATGGGAATCACATTTGCTAGTCTCCAGTCAACCGGGACATTCCCTGTTAGCCACGACTGTCAAAAGATGATGGAGAGTGGCCTGGGGCATGAGAACCCTCCCTTGGCCATAAGTTTTGTCACTGCACACCTCCAACGGGCAGCACGCAGTCCATCTCCCCCTCCTTCCCTTTCAGGATGGCACCTTTCAGGGTGAAGCAACTCCGGAGGCTGCAGGGAGGGATTTCTGCCGAGTAGAGCGGTATTTCAGGAGGCTGTGGTCAGCCCTGGGCACCGACAACTCCTCTCTCGAGGAAGCTGTGGTTATGGAGCAATGAGGCTGGAAAGCCCTGAGTCACCCCTATCTCAACGATTCCAAAACACATTCGCTAAATGCGTTCCCAGAGACCTCCAGGCGACAGCTGCAGTGAGAGAAGGGCCCAGCATCCCCTGCTCAGCCCTCCCCTGTCCCCACACCGAGGGATCTCTCACCCCAAACCCTTCCGCAGCTGCTGCCCTGGGCTGTCGAGGAGAAAACCTGCTGGCAAAGCACTTGTTCCCAAAGCAAACCTTCACCCATCACCTCCTGGGCAACGCATGCCTGGGAATAAGTGCTCGAGGCTTCAGCCCGAGTTTCCCAGCCTCTGTCCCAGTTGTTTGCCTTTAACAAGACAGATAAGGCATTTCCAAGTACCATGTTTACAGCCTCCATCAGGTGCTCTGCCAGGAAGAAACATGCACTGACACCAAAGCGTTCCACGCTCTGAGTCACTGCGGACGCAGCGCTTCTGCCCCGCGCTGCCAGGCTTCCCCATACCCTGCCTGACAACCCTGCTCTGCCCACCCCCAGAAACCACCCAGCCAGAAAGTGGGGATGCTCCTAGAAACACAGACGTGATGTAGGGTCTTTCTGTAGCCTGAGTAACAGAAACCCTTTATCCTCTTCTAAAGGGAACGTGGTCCTTTGGAGCAGAAACAGCTGAAGCCGCCAGCACTACAGGTCAGCAACTGTGAGTAGGGCCTGGCAGTGTGACCCAGCGCCCTGCACAACCCATCTGGAAGGGTTCCCAGCCCCACAGGGTGACGTAAGCCTCAGGAACTCAAAACTCAAGTACTGCCTAAACCCCTGCCCAACATTTGAATGCTAAGAGCCTCCACACTTCTTGTCCTAAAGGCAGAGGAGCTGCTTGCATTCCTCCTGCAGGATAAATACAGAGCTCTGCACCACACAACCACCTAACCCCAAGGGAAAAATCCAAAGGAACCGCTTCTCCAGGTGGTTCTGTCCCCCTCCAGGCTCACCCAGGCAAGGTAAGGATGATGTCCCTGGGCAGCACTCACCAGCAGTTGGGCAGGTTGAGTGTTATGCTGGCCTGGATGGCTGCCCCAAAGCGCAGGTAGCCCAGCACGCCCAGGCTGATGTAGAGGATGGTGACGATCGTCATCCCCACGTAGAGGATCAGAGGGAACTGCCGTGGGTTCTTCATCTTGTTTTCCAGAGGCAGCACCTGGGAAAGGAGCGGGACATAGAGGACGATGGAGCAGGGGGTCCTCCCCATTCCTCTGCATTCGCAGCCCTGTGGGGCAGCCCCGTGGCTGAGGCCTGCCCTCTGCACCCAGGGCCGTGCACAGAGCCCAGGGCCATGCAAGGAGCTGAAAAAGCTGCTGCCCCAGAGACATGAATCCTTCACTCCCAGCCCGCTGGGACAGTGCCTTACGCTTACTGCTCACAGCACAGACTGGAAAGGCCGAAACTCTTTTTCCTCTCCCTGCAAGTATGTATGGGCAGACTGCAAACAAGTAAGGCAATAAAAAAAGAGAGGATTAAAAAAAAAAAAAAAGAGCAAGGACAACCCCCCACCTTTATACTACTATTTGCTTCAAGTATTTCAGCAACTTTTTTTTTTTTTATAGCCGTCCTTGGGTGGTGGGCATTTCAAGGAAAGAGACAGCAGCACAGCTGCTGATGTAGCAGGACCAGAATAGATTTTACGTGCTGCCCCACCTCCCAGCTGTGCGAGTGTGTGTGTGTGTGTGTGTGTGCCATGCTCCAGCACAAGCCCTCTGTCCTGGGCACAGCACTCTGAAAATGCCCCTCCTGCAGGGACCTGGCACGCCGCAGCCCCGTGTTTACCCTGCCATCTCATATTACGAGATGAAAACACTTTTTCCTCCTTTGAAGAGAGCTCCGGAAACAACCCGCAGCATCTCAGCGAGCCATTACGCTTCCCACCCACCCCGCCTCCTTCCCAGCTCCTCTGTTTACAGCAGACACGGCCAACCCGCTCCTTTTATCTTTTTGTTGCCCTCTCTTTTTTTTTTTTTTTTAATGTTTTAATAAGAATTATAAAGAAATAAAAAGGAGCTTTGCTACTTATATGCACTAACTGTATGGTGTACTTTATCTGCAGCCCGAGACAACTCGCTCGGTGCGGTGCAGACCAGCCAGAAGGTTGGATGCACACATTTACAGCATCTCATCCGCAAGGCACGTGCCAATCTGGCACTGCACAGGCTGGGGCCGTGTGGCTGAAGGAGCAGAGAAGGGAATGGATCACAAGTTGTGCTTTTGCCTTCAGACTCTGGGATCCAGGGTGGTACCAAGAGCCAGGATCTGGCTCCGATCTTTCCCTTCCAGCAGAGCCAAAGGCTTCGTGAAGCTCCTGGAGAGCCCAGCTCACAGCCCTCAACCTCCTGAGGTTTGGAGCATGCGCAATAAAGTTTGACCCAGGAGACAGCCTGGAGCCAACAGTATCACCCAGAAGCTGGGCCTACAGCCTGAAAAATCCATCTGCAAATACAGCTGCGGCGCGGAGCAGGTGCTGACTGCAAGCCCGAGCGGGGGCTGAGCCACACACCAGGACTTACCACCCCGATGCCTTCAAAAGCGAAGATGGCCGTGCCAAAAAACAGAGGGTAGGTCTTCCAGGCTGCGGCGAGAGGCAGGGTGCTGGGATCAGGGATGTCCTGGAAAACAGCCCACACGCAGCTCAGAGCGCAGCTCGTCCCCACAGCTCCCTTCCCCATGGGGCAGAGGGAAAGCCCACCACACGTCCATGATCCACGTTACACCATCACACCACCAAGCTCTGCCAACACACAGCGTCACGAGTGACGTACCCTGACAATGTACTGGTAGATCACAACAAGGCTGATGAGCATGGCCACGTTGGCCAGCATGGAAAAGATGGACAGGACCTTGAGATTCTGGATGAACGACAGCAGCACCACAAAAGGCAGCAGGGAGAGCATGTAGAGCCGGGAGTCCATGGTTGGGGTGAGGGTCACGGTCCTGTTGGACTGGCAGTCGGTGGTGGTGCCGTTGGCAGCGGATACGACCTGGGAAAGCACAGAAATGCCTGATGAATCCCATCGTGGCCTGATGGGTGTTGGAAGCCCACTCTGGGCAGACCAACTCTGCTTTTCCTGATGGAAGTCATTCATCTTTAAGCTCTTTCACCCCAGAGGCACACCAGGCCATATTCTCAGCTCCACAGAGGGCTCTACCCCAGGAATTGGGTGGCTGAGCCTCCCCAGAGCACGGGTGTGCTGCCCGCTGCCCATCACTGAGAGCAGCATACCCAGCCCCATGTAAAGAGCTGAAGGGCACTGCCGTGGCGGGAGGGACCAGACTGCTGCTGTAGGAACACGCAGGGGGAGCGATGCTCAGCAGCATCCATGAAGCATCGAGCCATGAGGGGCTGTGAACAGGGAGGGAAGTACTGGCAGCTTCCTGCAGCACAGGAGTCAGGCAGGTTCAGGGTTTCTGTTTATTTTCTCCCAATGCTTGGCAGAAGGAAACTCTTCCAGCACAACCTGTAATTAAGCTGCAGGGCCATGGGACGAGGCAAAAAACCGGAATGCAAACAAGACCGAGAGAGTTTCGTGCCAGGCCCCAGTGCCATTGCACACTGCTGTCCATACAGAGTATCGATAAAGCAATTAGTGAGCTGGGCAGCACATCAGAGGCACAATGCTTCCTCCGTGACCCCATTCCTGCCTCCCTTCCCCAGGAAGGAGCCTCTGCTCCTCTTGGCCAATACAGGCGGTTCCGAGCTCTCTTCACAAAATTGCATGGAATCTCAGAAATACTCAGGTATAAGATTTGTGCCTTCCGAAGCAGCACCTACCACAGAAACCAGAGCTTTGTTGAGGGAAGGGCTGGGACACGGTAGGAGCCTCACCTGCCTCAGATTGTCAGCCAGAAAGACAAAGTACACACAGCAGAAACCCAGCTGAGTGAGGATCAGGAAGAGTCCAACCACACGCCTAGGGAAAAAAAAAGGGCACTCATTAAAGAGACCATTCGGAAATAGGGGCACGCCTGGGTTAGCTCAAACCCGGCAGTAATTCTCCTTTCCTCAAAGGATGGGACGTGCAGGTCACTTCTCTTCTGTGCTTGGAAAAGTGAACATATCCCCACCCAGCCCTGCAGACCTCAGGCTTCCCCCATCCCCGTTCCCACTCCTCAGTGGGGTCAGCACCGGCCAACATTGCTACACGCATTATTCCCTCATTTTTACTCAGAGATTCATGGAATCATTAAGGATGGAAAAGACCCCTAAGATGACCAAGTCCAACCCCAGCCCACCCCCACCATACCCATAACCACGTCCCTCAGTGCCACATCTCCACAGTTCTCAAACACCTCCAGGGACGGNCCAATAGCTCTCACTAAAGCATGTCCCTCAACACAACATCTAAACATTCCTTGAACACCTCCAGGGTCGGTGAACCCACCACCTCCCTGGGCAGCCTGTGCCACTGCATCACTTCTCTCTCTGATAAACGTTTCCTAGCCTCCATCCTGAACCTCCCCTGGCACAACATGAGGCCATTACCTCTCATCCCGTCAACACTCCAGATGCTTCTCCCACCCTTTCAGCATTACACTGAAGTAAGGATATGTCCCTTAACACTCATCTGCCTAAGTGAAAGACCCCAGCGCTACCCTCCTTCTTTCCTGGTGCTGTTTGCCAGCATTGCCCCGACACCAGCTACAGCCAAGTCCTGCCCTGGGGGCAGCGGTACCTTCCCCAGATGGCATGTGTCCGCAGCCAGGCACAGGGTGTTGACTCCAGCCCATACATCACAGTCCCCCCGTAGTCCAAAAACTGCTTCTGGAACCTGTCCGGAGTAGAGAGAGATAGAGAAGGGACATCAACTCGGTCCCATCTGCTAGCATTCATGGTGACATTCATAGGCGAACAGTTGGTGATAGAGCCCCAGAAACGACTCCTGGCTGGGGCTTCATGTGGGCAGCCCACTGCTGGGATGCTTCAAGAAAACCCCAGGGGACAGAGGGAAGGATGGAAGAGGTACAGGAGGACGGGTGCTGCTCCTTACCTGTAGCAGAAGTGGTGGGCACATTTCACCAGGATGCTCATGCAGTGCACAGCCACAACGCCCATCACCAGCAGGCTCAGGGGACCCAGCTGCAGGGGAGAGAGAGGGGAGAATAATCCCACAGGAAGTCCCAGACGTGGCAGAAACAAGCATGCTGAGGCAGTCAGCATGTAGCAAAATACTAACAATAATTGCTTTTCAAACTATCTAGTGCACTGCTATCACACAGGTGACAAAGGGCACAGGCTGGATAAATGAAGGAAGTTTTCTGGCTTACTCAATCCTTTCCATTTCCGTGCAAAGCACAGTGCGGGCAGCACAAAGCAACCCCACTGCCGCAAGGTGAGGAGCTGCCTTACCAGGATGCCGGCATTCTTCAGAGCCAGGGGCAGCCCCAGCAGCCCGGTGCCAATGTTCCCCTTCAGGAGGTGGATCAGGGTCTGGTACCACCTGGGGGACAGAAGGCACAGGGATCATAGAACCACATCCCCAGCTCTCAGTCTGCCCTCGCAGGGGAGCTGCTCCATCCTGGGATCATTTCTGGGACCCTGCTCTGGACACACTCCAACAGGACCGCATCTCTCCTGCGCTGAGAACTCCACATCTGGGCACAGTGCCCAAGGTGAGGTCCCACCAGCACAGACTAAAGGGGCAGGATCACCTCCCTCGCCCTGCTGGCCGCGCTGCTTTGGATGCAGCCCCCAGCTCTCCCCCACCCCAGGTGCACACTCACGTGGTCCCGTTGCTCTCCCCGAAGCGCTGGTAGGACTCGGGCCGGGCGAAGCCATTGATGCCCGCAGGCGGGCTGCCCTCCGGCGTCACGTCGGTGGAGCTGTAGTCATTGTAGTCCTCACTGCGTAACCGCTGGGTGGACATGGTCCCTGAGGATGGAGCAGCGTCAGCGGGGACATCCGGCTCTGTGGGGACACCAGGCTCCATGGGGACACGGGGCTCCATGGGGACAGCTGGCTCTGCCGCCCCGGGCTCTTTGATGCTGGCCATGGCGGGAGGGACCGGCTGCTGGTACCGGAGCTGGCAGTGCCGCGGGCATTTATAGGGCAGTGCGCCCGCCCCGGCAGCCAGCCACGTGGCCCCAGGTCAAAGGCCCCAGGCACTTTAACCCGGGCTGCTACCCCTGTGACGGGCACACCCACGGGGTGTCCCTTTGCAGACGCCCACAAGGAAATGGCCCACATCTCACACCAGTGTGTTTCCATGGCTCCAGACCTCTTGACCTCCTGCTCCCGCCTTCCCCTGCAGAATTTCACTTCTTCTTCCCCCTCCTGCAGCCCCCACCCGGGTTCCAAAGGATATTCCAGGGCACTGGGACCCATTTGTCCCCATGCAAAAGTGGACAGCAAGCGGCGAGCAGCCCTCGATGCCACCACCCCAAGGGTCCCCAGAAGGGCTGCGCAGCGCAGACCCCATCATCGCCCCAACCCCCAACCACGCTGCTCCGCAGCGCTTCAACACAGCACCGCTGCTTCACCCGGGGCCAGTGCAGCGTGCAGCAGCCAGCACACGGAGCAGCACTCCCAGGCTCAGGGCAACCCAGCAACGCCGTAAATCACAGCGCGGCCACGTCAGAGCGCCCAGGGCCCAGCTGGGCGACGCGTGCAGGTGAGGACTGCGGCCGAAGTTTACACAGGGAGCAGTTCGTCATCGGTGACGGGCAGAGCAGCGACACGGGAGGGGCCGCGCTTGGGGACACCCGCCCCAAACAACCCCCTCCCGTCCATCCCATGCATTCCTCGTTCCCCGCTCCGCACGCGGGGATCTGCTCGCAGCCACCCGGCTGCTGTCACCGGGACGAGGTCGCCGGGGACGCTCGGGCATCACCCCGCAGCGTGCCGCTTCCACGCGCGTTTCTGCCCCGTGCACAGCGGAGCTCACCGCCTCGCGGCCACCAGCCCACGCGCGGCCTCACCCGGAGGCCGCATCCCCACGAGCTGTCAGCATCCCGGACCCCATCAGCCGCACCCCGCACGGCCCCAGCCCCGCACCTCGCCGCCGCCCCGGCCGGCCCCGCTCCTTCGGCCGCGCTGTCACGTGACAACCCGGTCAGCTGACCGCCCCCGGCCGGCGCATGCGTACGGGGAGAAGTGAAGGCGAAAAGGAAGCGGGGCGAGCCGGGCGTTATGGCGCCCCCCACCGTGGGCGTGCGGCGGAGCAGAAGTCCGGAGCGGCGGAGATGGGAGCGGAAATTCGGGCGCCCTCTGGCGTGAGCAGCGTGGCACTGCAGCGCGGCCCACCAGTACGGCCCGCCAGTACGGCCTACCAGTACGGCCCACCAGTGTATCACTCCAACATGTCCCATCAGTGTGTCCCACCAATGTTTCTCACCAGCACGTCGCACCAGTGTATTCCACCAGCGTGTCTCACTAACATGACCCACCAGTATGCCCCACCAGGGTCCCACCAACACGTCCCACAAGCGAGTCCTACCAGTATGTCTCACCAGTATGTCCCAGCAGCACGTTCCACCACTGTGTCCCTCCACCATGCCCCCCCTCCCTCCCATTGCCACCCTTGCACAGCAGCTGGCCTCATGGTCAGGCTACAGGACCCAATACCACTGCCCCCACCCAGCACTCGTGCTCACATCACCACCATTTCATCCCAGCCCATGTCCCCCCAGCACCACAAGGCACCAGCTCCACTTTCTGGTAAAAAGATTTATTAAGAACCTGCCTGAAAGGAAGGTGCCATTGGGGCACAGGCTGTGAGCAGCGAAGCAGCAGGAGCAGGACGGGAGGGTGAGTGCTCCTCCAAGCAAAACGACCCCACACTGCACCAGCAGCAGCAGGGTGAGATGGGGAGAGCTCGGGGCACAGAGCAGGAGGAGCACAGCTACAGGCAAAGTACCTCCCACTGCTCCGTGCTGGAATTAAGGCACACACAGCGCTGGGAGGAAGAGCAGCCCTATAGGGTGTTGGGCAGGGAGTGAAGGATGTGGTGGTGATGGGTCACCTGCACCTCCGGAGCTGGTGCAGGTATGGGGGGGTCACATCAGTGTCAGCTGGGCTGCAGCTGAGGGGTCCCCAAGTAGGACCTGGGCTGCTGGTCCTGTGCTGGTGTGCAGCACCCTGCCCCAGCTCGGTCCCAGTGGTAAAATGAGATGAGTGGGACCTGCATCTGCGCTTCAGTAGAGGTGTGTGGGGACACCTGCACAGATCAGCCTGCACCCCTCCAGCCCCTGCGCTCCCCACACGCTCCCTCCTTTCCACCTTCAGGAAATATTGCTTTTCCCTGGAATGTTTTTGTCTGAAACTCCCCTGATGGGATTAAGTTAAAAAAAAAAAAGGGGGGGTGGGGGGAAGAGAGTAAAAAATTGTTACCCCAAAAGGCTGCAGGTAGGCTCCAAAGCCACCCCGTTCCAGGCTGGGGACACTGGTGGTGGGGACAGAGGGACAGCAAGGGGGGACCTTCTGTGTTTGGCAGGAGAGGGGTCACCAAGCGGGTATACAGGGGGACCTCCTCCTGGCAGCGGAGTCGCTGACCCTGCAGGGACAGAGCCCAGCCAAGGCTTTCCTCTCCTCCTGCTTCAAGTGTCAGTTCGGGGCCATGGGGAGGGACAGGGTGGTGGGAGGTGTATGGACAGACAGTGCAGCGGATGCAGGGTAGACATAGGATGGGATGGGGAAGGGATGAGTTTGGGATGGGTTGGGATGGGGTAGAGTGGGATGAGATGAATTAAAAAGGCAGTGGGGAGAGGAGGGATGCCCCCAGCCCCTCACTGGGACTGCAGGGAGAAGCCCAGCTTGATGCAGGCGAGCTCCTGCCCCTTGTTGCTGACAACTGCCCGCACGCGGTATTTGCCGTTGGTCATCCAGGAGGGCAGCTCAACGTCGGGCACGGCGAAGTCGCTGGCGGGCAGCGAGTAGGAGCCCTGCGGAGAGAGGGGCTGCGTGAGCCAGACACCGACCCCACAGCACTGGGGGCACCCGGCTGCGGGACGTACCGCCTTGAAGGGGCAGTGGCAGGGGATGCCGTAGGTGAGCAGTGGCTCCGGGCAGGGCGTGCCAGGTGGGATGAGGTTGTCCAGGATGGTGCACACGTCATCGTAGGTGCAGCTGCCCAGCTGGTCGATACAGGGCAGCTGGATCCAGAGGTCACCCAGGGCCTTCTCCACCACCAGCACCGCCTACAAGAAAAGTCACTGGGAACCCAGCCCTCCCCTCCCAACCTATGGAACCTTATGGGTGCTCTAATTCTGCTTTCAGTTCCTCTCCTCACATTGGTTCCTCTTCCTCCAGCCTGACCCTCTGAGCAAACCCATGGGTCCCTTCCCTCTTCTCACCGCCCCATATCATCTGGCCGGGAGAGGGCATCATGCCTCCGACGTCCCCAGGGGCTGCTCATTCCCATACCCATCCCTGGGCATCTCCTGGCCCTGGGGATTGTGAAGCATGCTGCCCTTCCTCATCCCTGTACCCACCTTCAAAGGGGAGGCCATGGCCTTGCTGCTGCTCACGGCCGCGCTGATGCGCAGGGTCCCCGGGATGCTGATGGGGTCGGGTGCCACCGAGAGGCTCTGGAGCATGACAGGATCCTGCCCGTCACCGCAGTTCTCCCAGGAAAAGCCACCAACCTGCGGCACCAGGGACAGCAGAGGTAGATCCTAAATTTTGCCCTGGATTTCTGGGGGAGCTCATCACAAATAGAAGATGACCTTCATCCACCCAAAAAATCCAATGACATTTCCCCTCCAACATTTCTCAGACTTCCAACTCTAAAAGCCTCGGGATGTTTCAGGAACTCTCCATCAGAAAGCAATTATAACAACCCCCCTTTGTGCTCATTTTCTCCAAAACAGCGTTTCCAGGCTGCATTTTCCACCCCAGCCTGGAAATGCTTTGCATGCAAAGAAGGTGAATGTTATTTTTCATGCCAGCTTCAGTTGCAGAGCAGGGGTTGTGAAAGCAAAGGCAAGAGCTGGCGGAGCGGAGGGAGCTGCATGCTCTTGGGGTGCTGGGGTTGGAGCAGCCCCCAGGCGAGCTCTGTCTTGGGAATTGGTTCACACTTTGCACTTCAAATAGGGTTTAATATTCCCATACTCTCTGGTGCTCGGGGGAGGCTGCTGAGCCTGACTCATCCCGCTGCTCACTGCTCCTCCAGACACCTCGTGGGTCTGATGCTGAGCCAGTTCGGTGAGCGGCCGAGGGAGCCTGGCAGGTCCCGTGGGGTAATGGAAATCCATGGGACGTCACTCAGGTGGGAAACACGGCCTGCGTGCCCTGCTGAGCAGCTCCACGCCTGGGGGCTCGGGATGCAAAGCGTGAACAAAGTGGTGCTCGGTGCCAGCAGTGCCAGCAGCTCCAGACCCGGTGGCTGCACCTTGGGCAACCCCAACTTCCAGGACCGGGAGAACCAGTAGAGCAGAGGGGGTACGGAAACCACAGCGGGAAGATCAGTTGGGGCAGAGGTGGGAGGATGCCTGGGCTGCGCATCCCGAGCAGGTTTGGCTGTGGCTGCTCTGGAGCTGGTGGTGGCTGTTTGTCCCGGTGAAGCCGTGTGACTTTCCGAGGCTGCGCGTCCCGGTGAGGCCACGCACCCCGCTGCGTACCCGCCGCCCCAGCGGCACCGCAACCCACACAGACAGCGCACAGGGCAAGCCGGGGCATGGGGCAGCAGCGCGTCCCGACTTTCGCAAGTGCCTGGAGCCCCCGCTCCTCCCCACCCGTGGGTCCGCAGGCAGAGAGGCTCCACGGGAGGGGTACGGCGCAGCGCGGGTGCGTGCGGCCGTGCACAGCCCCTCCTGCTGCTCCTCAGCGACCCATCCGACCTGCCGACCCTCTCCCCATGCGACGTCGGCATCTCAGGAGAAGCCAAAAAGAGATCTTTCCCTCCGCACCACGTGAAAGTCACGCAGAGGTTCCCCACAGCTGCCGGAGCGTTCCCCTCCGGGTGTCGCACCCGCCGTGCGTGGGAACCAGCGCTGCGCTGCGGGAAGGCGCACAGAGGAGAGGGATGGAGCCGAGAGAAGGGAAACGGCCGGGCACCGGCCGGAGGGATGCGGCCCAGCTGAAATTCCTCTCTGCTGGGAGACGGGCTGATGCCGAGCTCGAAGCTGCAGCCCTGCCCCCAAGCCGTGGGGGGGGGGGGGGAGTTGGGCTCCCTCTTCACCCCGCAGTCCCCTCGCAACCCCCCTCCCCCCCCGTCCCCTTTCCCCGCAGCAGCGAGGCAGGGCCGGTTCCTCTCACCTCCCGCAGCATCCTGGAGCCGCTCCTCTCCACCAGCAGCTGCGGCCGCGCAGCGCCGAGCACCGCCGGGCACAGAGGCAGCGCGCAGAGCGCCAGTAACAGCCCCGCAGCCAGCATCGTCCGGGGGGGGCTGGAGGGGGGCACGGGAGGCAATGCAGAAGGAGAACGCGGAGGAAAGCAGCGCGGCTGGCAGCGCAGTGCTGGGCTGCACCCTGCTATCTGTGCGCCCGGCCCATCTCCTGATTCCCCTCCCTCCGCCCGTGCGGACACACACTGTCCTGCCCTCTTTTTTTTTTTTTTTAATTCCTCCCTTGTGTGGGCCGGTTTTGCTGGCTTTTTGCAAAGAGCGGGACTGGAGCGCGGGGATGCTGGGACGGGAAGCGGTTCCCAGGCAGCACGGG
>NC_034420.1:12493195-12538720 GCF_002078875.1 Numida meleagris
AAGCCTCGCGGTGGGGCCGCTCCCGCCCCGCACCGGGCAGCCCCCACGTCCCCGGGAGCGGGGCTATCTCAGAACCCGATGCCGTGCGTGCTGCAGTGGGGTGGGGGCACGCAGCTGGGGGGTTTGCCACCCATCGCTTCAGCATTTAACCCCCCCCGCCCCGCCCCACTCCTCCCCCTCCGGGTGCCACTTCCCAGCTGTTCTGCCTCCCCCAATTGGCAGCAGGGCCAGGGGTGGGGAGGGGGGGGCACGAGTGAAGCCGCTCTCAGCCGCGTCCCCCCCCCCCCTCCACATGCAGACGCCCGCTGACCTCCCCGCACCGTTCCCAGCCCTGGGCTCATCCCAGCTTCTGCTGGGCTCTATTTTTAGCTTTCCATCCTTATTTAGCAGCACGGCTGGCCGGCAGCACGCAGGGAGCGCACAGGGATGGATGGATGCAGCTCCCACCATCGACGACAACTGCACTGAGCCCCCTGCTCAGGCTTAAGGGCCGGGAATAAATAGCCCCATTCCTGTCTTCCCTCCTCCTCCTGGGGAGCCGGGAGGGAAAGTTATCCCCGGTGTTGGTTTTCACTGTGGGGCCCCAGAGCACAGCGATGGGGATGGGGACACGTGGGGAGAGGTGTGGGCACAGCTGTGCTTGAGCCTTAGTGTCCATGGCAGGAGAAGGTTTCGTCCTCCATCCTCATCCTTTCCCCACTGCATTTTTTTCCACGTGAGAAAGAAAGACAACAACAACAAAAAGAGAAGAAAGCGTTCTAGAGGCAGGTGAAGCACATCTCTCTGGTAGGAAAATCGCAGAGGCAGGAGTGCTGCGAAATCACTGCTTTTTCCCCGGGGCAGCAGCAGGTGTGACCCAGATCTGCACGGAAGGGGATGGTTTCAGGGCCCCGTCTCAGACAAGCTGCTGAGCTCTCCCACCCGTGCAGCACCCGAGTCACGAGGTCTGTGCAGTTCTGGCCAAACATCTTTGGTTTGCATAGAAGGGAAGCAGCCGACGGATGAGCAGCGGGGCCGGTGACTTCATGGCTTGTTTACAGCAGCAATCCCTGAGTAAAGCACGGGGGCCAAAGGGCACAACCACAGACCCCACCAGGGTTTCATGTGCAAACCCCCATGCTGGCATCCCCTGCACCCACCCCATGGCAGCTGGGGCTGGAGGGAGAGCCAGGGCACTTCAGCAGCTTGCGTAAGTGCTTCTCTTATCCATCAGCTTTGGCAAACACTTGAAAGCACCATTGGCACAAATTAACCCCGTGCTGGGTCAGCAGCCGCCCTGTTTGTGGGAATTCAGCTGAGTGTGAGACAAACCCTCCCAGGTTCATTTTTCCAGGCAAAGCCCTCGAGATTTCTCCAGGTGCTGCCATTCCTGGGAGCATCGACTCAGAATCACAGAACTGCTGGAGTCGGAAGGACCCTTAAAGGCCACCTGGCCCAGCTCCCCTGCAGTGAGCAGAGGGATATCACACCCACTCTGTCCTGCCATCGCCCAGAGCCCAGCTGGAAAGGTGTCCAGTGGTAAAAAGGCATTGGGACCAACTCCAGAACAAACCCTACAAAGGGAGCAAATCACACATAGGGGCTGAGGGGAAGGGCAGAGGCGGCAGGGCTGACAGGGAAACCTCCAGCGGGCACGTCCCCTGCAACCCGCACAGGAAGGACTGGAGAAACCGAGAAATTGCTAAAAATGAAGTTAAAGTCACAGAGCTTTGGGACGGCCCAGACACTGAGTGTGGGGTCATACAGGGGCTACAGGAGTGGGGTGCTGGACACCTTCCCAAGCCCCGGCTCTGTCCGCACACCTCCTGCAACGCTTCCACAGCCAAGAGAAGCCCCATCTGCAGCCAGGCTCTGCGGCACAGGGACCCCTCAGCACATCCCCTCTGCACCCCACAACCACCCCGAGTTCCTGACGGCATGCGTGCAAGGCTCGCTGCCAGCTGGATGCTGTCAGCTGCGGGCACAGCTGCTTCTGTTCGCAGCAAGGAGGCTTCAACCCAAAAATACACGCATCCTTTTGTGCACGGCTCAGAAATCTGGACCAGGATTTTTAACTAACCCCGGAGAGGTGGAGACCGGCTCCTCGCAGCCTTTTATCCCAGCAGAGATCTGCTCGGCCTGCCAAATAAGTGCTCTCCATGGGGATGGAGACCTGCCCCGTGCATTGCTGCGGGGAGATAAGAGCAGGGACGCTCCCGGTGGTTCCAACCATAGGGCCGATGCCAGGAAGCAGCTCTGACTCACAAACTTCACCCAGGTGAAGCAGCAGGGGAGGACACAGGGAGGACGCGGCATCTGGTCCCACTGGTCCCCACCCTCTGATCCCAGTGACATTTCACAATTCCACTGGGAAGAGAGGTGTTCCCACCATCTCGCGGGGTTACCAGGAACACTGCCTGGGAGTGCAGTGACGGAGCACCTGCAGCATCTCCAGCACCTCCAGCACCTCCTGTGCTGGGACGGCTCCCAGGGGCTGTTTGGACAATGTCAGAATAGAAACTTGTTGACAAAAGCTGGCAGTGTTTCCATACAAGCACAGCCTTGTGATCAGGTTGGGACACTTATTTCAGCAGTGCTGGGCATGAAGTTGGGTTTTTTTTTTCTTCAGATCAGGACTCACTTTTTCTCATTCTTTTTCTTTTCCTTTTTCTTCTTTCTCTTTCTCTTTTTTCTTTCCTTTTCCTTTTCCTCTCCCTTTCCTCTTTCCCTTTCCTCTTTCCCTCTCCATTTCCTTTCTATTTATTTTAGAGCCTTCTGAGAAATCATCGGAACCTGCCACTCCCTGGCAGCAGTTGTGAGACAGGACACTCAGGCCCCTCCTGTTCAGAACCCATTACCAAGCCACAGGATTTCCTGCTGGAACATGGCACTCTGGCCCCCAACCCAGAGGAGCATTTGGGGTGCTCAGGAGTGGGTGAGCAGGACACAGCCCCCCCAGGCACTGCAGACAACACCGAAAACACAGCCCCCCCCGGAGCAGAACCAAACCGCCCCCAAAGCAGCACCTTCCCACAAGTACCCCACAGTAAGAGCTAACCCTAACCCCAACCCGTCCCTTCCCCAGGGTTGACCCCCCCAACTCCTGCCGCAGGGCCCCCATCCACACCGGAGCACCCCGAGCGCATGGAGGGGGGGTTACCGGGGCCGGATCATCCCCGCTGTGCACCCAGGGACAGCCCCGGGGGCGGGCAAGCAGCTGCAGGGGGGGGGAGGAGGGGAACTGCCCGCTGCTGGGGTGCAGAGCACCCTCTCCCGGCGCCGCCTGCGAGCAGCCACGGCGATTCGGGACTTTATTAATTAATTTTTTTTTTTTTTTTCCTTCTGCCTTCCCAGCTGGGCCGGCTCGTCCCGGCCCGACCCGTCCCGTCCCGTCCCCTCCGGTGCCGCCGCTCCTCGGAAGCTGCCGCCCACCCGTCGGGGGATGATGGCGCGCCCCGCGCCCGGCGCCTGAGCGCCTCGGGGGCTCCATGGGCGGCTCCGGCAGCGCCCTGCGCTGCTGCCCCGCCGGCGGCAAGGTAGCGGAGCCGGGTCCGCCGGGAGCCGGGCTGGGGGTGCGTTGGGGTGCGGGTTTGCGGGATGGGTGGAAGTTGGCGTGGAGACGGGGTTCGGGTAGGGCTGGGAGTTTGCACGGAGTTTGGTTTTGCGCGGGGTTGGGGTTTGCGCGGAGTTGGGGTTTGCTGTGGGGTTAGGGTTGCGCCGAGCCCCCCTTTGCAGCGCTGGTGAGGGCGGTCCCGGAGGTGTGCTGGGGGTTGTGTACCCCCCCCCGTCCGGCAGTGGTAGCAGGGAGCCGGGCAGCGGGCGCAGCAGGAGAGAGCAGGGAGCAGCCACCTGCCCTGCTGCACCCACATCGGGGAGAATCCCCTCAGCACGTGGAAGCTCGTACCAAAGGGGTGCAGCATCCGGGATGATAACGCATGTTGGAAGTGCTCGTTCCGCATAGGGTTCATCCCCCAGCTTGTCGTCTGCCATCCTCCCATAGCATACCCCCAGGTCCCAAAAGTGGAACCCCCCCCTCCACCCCTTTGCTCCAATGTGCCCATTCTGCCCAAAGCTGTGCTTCTGGGGGGGAATGCTCCGAGTCCCCCAGTGCACGGTGAGGTCTTCTGCAAGTTAAACTCCCAAAATTACCATCCTTTTTTTTTTTTTTTTTTGCCACGCTCACACTCCTTTACCCCCACCACTGGCCGCGGGGCTGTTTGTGCGGTTGGATGTGCTGAACACTGGTGTCGATGGGTTGTGGGCACCGGATGGGGCGGCAAGGAAGTTGGCACGGCCCCGCAGTGCCCCCATGGCCCTGTGCACGGGAGCAGTGGGAACACACGGCTGAAGCACTGCAGGATGTGTGGGGGGAGCAAGCACGGCCCCGCAGCCAGCAAGTGTCTTATTTACAGTGCTGGCGAGCTTGGCTGCTTCTCTGTATCATGGAAAAAAACCGCTCTTCTCCGTGTCATGAGACCAGATGCTTCTGGGCTGGTTGGTGACGCTGAGAGCTTGCGGGAAGGGGGCACAGGGCAGGGAGAAGCCACGGTCCCGCAGCCCCAGGTGCTGAGAGGCGCACATGTACCGAAATGCGGAAATTTTGGTCTGCAGGCACCTCCCTTCCTGCGCCCGCTCTCTAACTCTTCTGTTCATCTGCTCGGCTTGCTGCAGTTTGCACCCCATGCAACGTCCCCGCTGCTGTGATTCGGGTGCATGAATCCTGAAAGCAGCACCGAAAATCCCCTGTGTGGCCAAAAGGGGTAAAGAAGGGCACGCAGCACCGCTACCCATGTCCTCCTGGCCAGGGCACTGCAGCACACAGTGTGAGACCTCTACCCTCCCACTGCTGATGGATGCACCTTTGGAGCACATCCCTTGGGGTGGGGGACCGCAGAAATCCCCAGGACAGAGGGGTCCCCACGGGGGGACATGGCCGGCCCCACAGCAGAGGTGACCTTGGGGTACAGCAGCACCGGGGGGAGGCACCGCTGGGCAGCCACATCCTCCCCAGCAGCAGCGGCCGATAACCCTACGATTCTGTGATTCTATGATAAGGCGTTGGGGGCAGGTGGGAGCCCAGCCCCGGGGGCCCCTTCCCCTCCATGCGTGCTCGCTGCTTGGTTGGATGCCTTTCAGAGAGATCAGGGCTGAGACTTGGATGCTTTCCAGGACTGGGGTGAGTTTGTTTTGGAGATATAGGAACTATATGTAGCCGCGGGAGGCAAGAGAAGGTCAGAATGCAAAACGTGGGGCTGTCGGCGGCGGATCTGACTGTACAGGGGTGAGAGTCATCCTGAAACAACCGCTGCAGGAGAGCAGCAGAACGCAGGTTCCATGCACCCATGCACTGAGCACCCGCTGGGTCCTGGGGAGGTGTTATGGGGCCATCAGCCAAATCCCGTCCCCCCTCTCCACAGCCACTAAGCAATACCCGGGAGCCGAGCTGGGATTTGAACGTTCGTTTCCTGCCTCTGTGTGATTTCATTCGCTTACCACAGCGTTGCGTAGTCTCGTTGCTTCGTGTAAAGGAGGAAAAGAGGAAGAAAACACAGTGCAGAAAAGCACTGAGAGCTGAGGCCTCAGCCCACCACTGCCTGCAGGTGCACTGGGACACACCTCGAGGTGCTGCAAGTTCAGGGGGAAATTGTTTGGAGCTGACCCCGACCAGTTCTGCTCCACACCATTAGAAATATTTTGTTGTAAGAATATGGGTATACATATATATATATATATTATTATTATTTAAGCTAGAGGGTGTTTTTGGCATGAGCCTCTCCAAACCTGAATGCAGGCGTCTTCATGCCAAAACATCACAGAACCAGAACAGCAGCACCTGCAGGACATCCTGGGTTCTCCCAGTGCAAACCCCGCTGCAGCCAGAGCAGCTCTGGGGCTGCTGTACACGTGGTTAGCTTTCAGCCAGTTGTTTTTGGTTTTACCCTCTTTGTGGTGAAGCTCTCCTCCAAGAGAGAGAAGCACTCAACATCTCAATGAGCTGCAGACACTCCTTTAATTGCTCCTAGAGGTGCTGTCACCCGCAGCCTTGGGGCAGGTATTCAGATCTGGCGGGGCTGACACTCTTCTCACCCCAGGCAGTGGTTTCGGAGCTGATGCAGTTGCCTGAAATCCAACTTGGTGGGTAGTGGAGGGGCTCTGAGGCTCCATCCCACTGGATGCAGGCACAGGGGAGAGGGGAAATTGCCCTGGAGCCGTGCTGGGGACACTGTCTGCACACAGTTGGTCCCTGGGCATCACATTTGTGGTGCTTTGGGCAAGGGCAGGAGCACCCTGGGCTGCGTCCCCCTGGCTGTGCCATGGCCATGCCCTCACACAGTCGCACCTTCGGTGGGCTTACACCTGAGGCCTATTTCTGGAAGGTGTCCCCAGAGGTCTCCATGGCCATTGTGCAGCCATGCAAGGCACAGAACATGCCACAGCGTTTCCACCTTGCGCCCTTTCTGCAGCTGAGGCTCAGGCACAAGGAGCACTTTGGCAGGCGTGCCCGGCACTTAAACCCCCGTATCCCATTCTCAGTGCCCTCAAGGAGCTGCTCTGGGCTGGAGCTGAGCTGCAGGCAGGGAACAGCCCGACCTCAGCGTGCCGCATTCGCACCGTGCACAGATACGGCGAATCCCGGCTGCCTCCACCAACACCATAGAAGGGCAGATGCAGCCGGGGCTTCCCAGAGGCTCAGCGTTCCCAGCTCTCTGGCAGCGTGCTTCCCTGCAGCTGCAAAAAGAGGGCAGCTGGGGAGCGGAGCAGCACTGTGCCTGTTTGCTTTGCTTTGCTTTTTTCCCCAGCCAGGCTCTCTAATGGGGTTTGTATTTGGTCACGGTGCATCCCAGGGTATTAGGAACAGAGGAGGGTGGAAAGGACGCAACCAAAAGTTTTGCTGTCCCATCCTGTTGTGCATATCATGTTTTTCTTGGCCAGAGGCAGCAGAAAGCCCAGCAACAGCAGGCACCACCTGGCCAGGAGCTCAGCGCCTGGAGGACAGAGAACGGTGAGAAGGAAAAGTCTGTCTGCATCAATGCATTCGCTCAGGGCTGTGCCATGAAAGCAGAAAAACGGTCTTGACAGGGCTGATGGGGGGACAGGGGTGATGGCCCAGCTCCAGCACGGGAAGGGATGATGGCATCCCAGTGGCATCCCAATGGCGTCCTAGTGGCATCCCATCATCCTGGGCAGATGGGCCATCCCCAGGGCAGGAAGCATTGGGATTGCCTCCTCTCATAGCCTGCCAGCACCATCCCAAATAGTGCTAATTTGCACTGGGGGTGTTGGGAGGAAGGATTTGTCCAGTGGAAGAGCACAGAGAGGCTGACACCAGTGGGACGTGCCCGGTTTCAGCCTCATTTACTTTGCAGCCAATGGAGCCGGGAAGGAGCTGGCAGCACTGGGGGAGGAGCACGGTGCGGAGGCTGTGAAACTGCTCCAAGGACATGAGGAGGAGGAGAGGCTTCGAGGAGCCCGGGGAGCAGAGGATGAGGGACCGCGATGTGTCAGCTCCCAGGTGGGTCAGGAATCAGGGTGCTGCAGGGGGCAGCGCTTGGCTGGCAGGGACAGCCTATGGGACACTCAGGGTCTGTCATCTCCAGGAAGAAAAGGGAAAGGACCTGGAGCTGAAGGAGAGGTTTGATGCCCTGAGGAGAGAACATGAGGAGACCCTGCAAGGTGCGATCCCTGGGCAGAGCTATGCTCCCCACAGCCTCCACTTGCTCCCCACGGCCCCTCCAGCTCGTGTGGGGCTGTGGGACATGGGGATGCCACCCCTGGTGTCCTTGCACCAGTGACACTCAGCTCGTGTTCCCCCTACAGAACTCCAAAGAGTGCATGAGCAGGAGAAGCTGCTGCTGGCAGAGTCCCACCACAGGTCCCAGGAGGCCTTACAGGTACCCGTGGGGAAATTCTCAGCCCTAGGAATGCTATCTTGGGGTCCCCAGCATGCCACACAGCCCTGGTGTTATTGGGGTGCCCCTGCTGGAGAAGAAATCCCAGCTGCCTCCTGCTTCTTCCCCCCCTGCCCAGGAAACCATCGCCACGCTGAAGTCCCAGCTGCAGTCTTTCCAGGACAGGATGAAGCGAGTGGAGGAATCGCTGCTGAGCAGGGACTACAAGAAGCACATTGAGGTGCTGGGATGTGTGTGTCTGGTGGCCTCTGCGGGATGCCTGGGGTGCAAATATCCATAGAATCACAGAATGGCTTGGGAAGAGGCCTTAAAGCCCATCTGGTTCCAACCCCCTGCCAAGGAAAGGCTGCCACCCACTGGACCAGGCTGCCCCGGGCCCATATTGGTGTCTGGAAGTTGTTCTGTCTCTGGGAGGTTGGCACAAAGCTTCTCTGATGGATCACAGCAATGGATGTGCAGAGGGCACTGGGAGAGCTGAAGGGGTAAAACCCCGTTCCTGGGAGGTGCATGGGCTGGTTGGGTCCCTTGAACATGGGCGAAGGGCAAATCTTGGCACGCTGAGTGTACAAACCCATGGTGGGCATGAAGGACCCTGGCTGCGAGCACTATCCCAGCGGGGTCACACGTGGGCAAATGAGCCAATGCAGAGGCACCAAGCGCCCACCCTGCTGCCGTTCTGACCCCCCTGTGCCCCTCAGGAGCACGGGAGTCCCAGTCCCTTCTGGGAGCAGGAGCTGGAGAGCCTGCACTTTGTCATCGAGATGAAGAATGAGCACATCCACGGCCTGGACAAGAAGCTGCTGAACCTGGAGAGTGTGGTGGGTTCAAGGGGGGGGTGCAGATGGGTTTTGCTCTTTCTGTCTCTTGATATCCACCTGAATGCATCTCTTCTCCCCGCCCGAATACTGACCAGAATCTGTGGCTGAATGGAGCTGGATGAAGCCTGGTTCCTCCCTTGGGGCAGGGGGTGCCATCAGGATGGCTCCCCACTGGGTGCAGCAGTTGGGGGGCACAAGTGGGTGCTCCCCAGCCCCCTCCTCACCCCGGTGTTCCTCTTGCAGGCAGAGAGGAACCTTCTGCTGGAGGAGAAGGTGAAGACCTTGCAGCAAGAGAACGAGGACCTGCAGGTGCGCACCCAGAACCACCTGGTGATGACGAGGTAAGCATGCATCCACCGGCTCCATGGCCAAGGGTGGCACCTGAGGGGCCAGAGGGGACAGCAGCGGGGCCGTGGGTCCCACAGCTTTGCCCTTCGCCCACAGGCAGCTGTCGGAGGAGCTGCTGGCCACCCGTGGGGCGCTGGAGAAGGAGTCAAAGCTGCGGGAGCAGGCTCACCGTGAGAAGGAGGAGCTGCTGTACCGTGCGCTCAATGGGGAGGATGGTCACCCCTTCCCCATTGCTGCTGGTGACGTGCCCCTCATCGCCACGTAGCACACAGCCCAGGGGGTGGCACGGCCGTGAGTGTCCCCACTCTCTGGGGCTGGCCCTCGGGGTGGTCGGGTCCCTGTGGTGGCCCCGTGCAATACAGCACTTCCTGGGACCCCTGTGCCTGCCTTTCCCCAGCCTCTGCTGCAGGGAGGCCCACACCGTGCCATCCCCGCACCCCTTTTCTGGGGGTGAATGGGGTCAGCTGGGACACACAGATGTGCATGGGGGTTGGATCTGACCTAGCGCTTGGCTCCGAGAGCATCCAGCATCAGTGCTGCCTGGAGGTGGAGTGGGCATGGGATGTGCTGGTCCCATTCCCTGGGGCAGGCGGGCAGTCAGAGCTCTCTGCTGCCTCCTCCATCTCCAGCATCAGCTCCCAGGGTCCTTTCCCACGGCCCGGGTATGACCCTGCTCACTGCCACGCTACAGCCAAGCCCTGCGTGTCCCTGCTGCCACCAGCCAGCACCACCAGCCCCATCTTCTCACCCAGTGCTAGGTAGCTGTGCACATCTGGGAGCAGAGCATCCTCCCACAGGATGCCAGCAGCTCACATCCCCCTGCTCCAAGCCAGGGGACACCAGCAGGGCCGTGGGGCCACCGCACATGGAGGGACATGGATATGGGCTGGATGCACGCAACACTTTCCCCTGGGCACACACGAGTGTGGTGGAACAGTCATCGCTCCAGAGGCTGTCACTGGTCTGTCCCCTCCCTGAGGCTGTGTAGCCGGGGTGCAGGTGTCTGTGCGTGTGTTTGTGTGTGCGTATGAGTTGTGCACTGGGCCAACGTGCTACTGGCTGTAACAATGACAAGTCGACGAGAAGCAGCAGCCTTGAGAACCCAGTGTCAGTGCTTTTGGGGATCGGTGAGGTGGCAGAAAAATAACAAAACCAACAAAAAAGCTTCACTGCTTTATCCTCTCCAAACAAAGCTCCTCTGGCAGGGGCTTGCCCTGAGGGTTGGAGCTGCTCAGGGACTGCAGCTCCCTGCCCACACGGTGGATGGAGCCAGGTGCTGGGGACCAGGCCGTCCCCTCCAGCCCTCCCCAGGCACGCGGGCACCACATCCCCAGCCCTGCCTCCGTGCAGTTCCTGGGGCTGGTGGTTCTCAGCACTGTGCCAGATTCCATAGCCAAAGTAAATGAGGAAACCTGGGAGCGGGCAGAATAGAGCGGGGGGGCTCTCTGCCCTCTCCTCCAAATCCTTTGGGCCATGGATCAGGAGACAAGGTGCTCCCATTGCCCTTTCCCATTAAAGCGGGCATCTCTCCACCACCCACCCCCCAGCAGCAGAGCAAAGCAGGGTGCAGGGCTTACCAAGGGCCATCCAGAGCAGGTACCGCAGCCAGGCGGCCGCACCGAGCCGTGCCATCAGGCAGCTGTTGGCAGTGATGCTGAGCAGCGGCAGGAAGGGCAGGCAGGGAACCTGCAGCCACCAGGTCATGGAGTCACCCTGCATCCCTTGGAGGGGCTGCAGCCCACCTGGGCTCTTTCTGCTGTGGCTGTGGCTGTGGCAAGGGGAAACCCAACCCCACCACTGGGATGTGGGGCTCAGAGGGGTGCTGCCGCCCAGCCCCTGCTGCAGAGATAGGTGCTCGTGGGGTGGTTTGGCCGATGGGTTCTGCATGGGGCAGGAGGTGCTGCAGGTGCTCCATCCCCCATGTCCCTTTCCCTAGGGAAGGTCTCTGAGCCCGCTTTGCTCACCATGAAGGACGCTCTCTCCCGGCTCTGGGGCTGCCTCCAGACGAGCAGAGCGACTGCCAGGATCCCCAGCAGCAGTAGAACCAGGGCAACCCTGCAGCCGGCCCCATGGGCACGCAGGCAGGGCAGCGCGGCACCGCTCACCCCACTGACGGCACCGAGCAGCACGGCTGCGGGGATACGGAGCAGCGCCTTAGGAGCAGCTCCCTGCCGTGGTGAGGGACAGGGGCCGGGGTGGGAGCTGACAGCTCGGGACTCTGCGCTTAGGTTTTAGCATGGAAAGCAGAAAGAAGGAGAAGCTCCAGGAGAGGGCAGGAGGGAGCTCAGCATGTGCTGCAGGCTGTGATCCTGCCCACCCCGTCATGTCCCCACGGGTCCGCCCACGCCAGCTGCCCTATAGCCCCCATGCGTACCGATGGCCACCAGAGCCCAGGACACCACGGTGTAGGAGCGCGGGGTGGGACGGGGGGGTGGCCGCAGCACAGCGTGCCACCAGGGCTGTGCCACCAGGACCTTCCTCACAGGAGCATCCTGGGTGCAGGGCTCAGGGCGGTACCTGAGCAGATGGATGTTCAACATCAGGCAGTGATGCTGTGTGCCCCTGAGCCCCCCAGCCCACCCCGCAGCCACACCTGAGCAGAAGCACGCAGCCAGCCACCAGCGAGTAGGCCAGCAGCGTGCCGAGGGACATGGTGTCCACCAGGGCCTTCAGGTCGAAGAGGAGAGCCAGGAGAGCTGCAGGGATGAGGAGCACACCATGGGCCATGCTCTCCCTGTGTCACCACTGCAGCAGGGTTCAAGCACCTCAAGCTGGTGGTGCTTCGGTCCCTGGGCACAACACCAGCCTTCAACACCCCCTTCTGAGTCTACAAGAGACTGTACGAATTTCCCAGCACCTCTCTTGAGGGTTCCTGGTTCTGCTTGCCTCCCCCAATGCATTTTACACTCAGATGTTGCTCAAACACCCATAGGCAGGCTATAGGGGCTCTGCTGAATGAGAACAACCTTGGTAGATAACAGCTAGCCCAGCTGCTTGCCCACCTGCCACTGCTCCGGACACCAGCGTGGCCACCACCGGGCACTGACGGTGGCTGACTTTGGCCAGAGGACTGAAGAGGAGCCCATCTCGAGCCATGGCATATAGGATCCTTGGCATTGGGAACATGGAGCCCAGGAGGCTGCAGAGAGGGGAGAAAAGGGCAGCACTCAGGAGGTGCTACCCTGCTCCCAAGGGAGATCCCATTCTTCTGTGCCACCCATGACCTCTTCAAGGCCACACTGGCATGGCTGTCACCACCCTTACCATCAGATGAGGGCCAGCATCACAGATGTGGTGTCCACAGGTCACCTGTGCACACCAGGACAACCGCTCACCTGGTGATGAGGGCACACAGGGACCCTACAGCCACAGCGTGCTTTGCACTGCCCCAGCCAACATAGTCAAAAGCTGCTGGGAAGGGGCTGGTGGTGTCCAGGAGGTGGTAGGGCATCATCAGGGTGAGGGCGGCGGACACTCCAAAGTATGCCAGGAAGCAGATGAGGAGGGAAAGGACAATGCCCATGGGGATGGATCTCTGTGGGTCCCTCACTTCTTCCCCTGAGGAGGACAAGGTGAGGCTGGGGAGTGGATCTGCAGCATCCGCATGGGTGCAGGAGATTCACCACCACAGTGGAGGTCACATCTGCATCTCCCCTGGCTCACCCGTGGTAGCAATGCAGTCAAACCCAACAAAAGCATAGAAACAGGTAGCAGCTCCAGCCAAGGTCCCTGTGAAACCATACGGCATGAAGCCTCCCATCCCAAAGGCACCGGTTGTGTTGTCTGCCATGGACCAGTTCCTGTGAGGAAGAAGAGGAGGAAGAGTCAGACAGCACAGAGGGGTCCCAGGATGGGACTTCAGCTCTGAGGCGCATTGTCAGCAGGGCATAGAGAACTAAAGGGCAAAGTGGGATTTCCTGAGATAGAGCATTAGGGGGCCACCCATCCATCCACACCCCTATAAAGGCAGCACGGGGTGAGCAGAGACCCTCATACCCAGCCCCATGGGCTGCCCAGGGCAGGTCCTCCTCCCGCAGCTGCCAGTTGCTCAGGTCACCCTTGATGAAGCCACTGGCCATGATGAAGAGCAGGATGAGCACGTTGAGGGCAGTGAAGGCTTTGTTGACTGTGGTGGACTCCTTCACTCCAAAGGAAAGAAGCCCTGGGGAGAAGAGCATAAAGCTGGCTGTGCTCTTGGGGTGACACCATGGTGGACATCTCTGGGGATGGTGGAAATGAGGGACAGCAGTGGGATCCCCCTGCACAGTGGGGCAGTGTGGGGTGAGAACACTACCTGCCAGCAGCACCACCAGGCATGCAGCAAGGACATCGGGGTGCTCCGCCAGCCCCGCAGAGTTGATGGGGGCATGGGCATCCAAAAACCTCCCCATCCTCTTGCCAAGGAGCTCATCAAAAGTAGCACTCCAGGCTCGAGCGACGCTGGCGGTACCTGGGGAGAGGCAATGGTGTTGGTTTGGGCAGCACCAGGGATGCTCCCAATGGAGCCAGGCAAACTCATGGCCACCAAGCACTGGGAGGGTCAGAAGTGCCCTATACCAATGACATAGGACAGCAGCAGATTCCACCCAGCAACGAATGCCCACAGCTCGCCCACTGTCACATAGCAGTAGAGATAAGCAGAGCCGGCCATGGGCACGCGCGCTCCAAATTCGGCATAGCACAGCCCAGCCAGGACGGACACGATGGCTGCAATCAGGAAAGAAACGACGATACTGGGGCCGGAGGTGGTCTTGGCCACGTCCCCCACCAGCACATAGACACCGGCCCCCAGCGTGCTGCCCACTCCCAGAGCAACCAGGTCGGAGGGGGAGAGGCAGCGGCGGAGGCTGGAGGGCACCGAGCCATCTGGGGTTCTCTTCCTGCGGGAGAGCAGCGTCCAGGTGGAGAGCAGGCGGCCCCAGCGCGGCATCTGCAGGACAGCAAAGCAGCACCGTGAGGATGCTGCATTGGGGTATGGCCTCAGAGGGCACCAGGGAGGACCACTGTCTGCCACAGGGATGCTTCCACCGCACCATAACCACACCATAACACAGCTCAGGCAGAGGACCGTGAGCCTGCACAGTGGTGCTGTGGCTTGCTAACACCACCAGAAAGGATGTCAGCCCTGCAGCAACCCCGCAGTGGTGGACATCAGTGCCTTGGGAGACGAGGTGCTGGGATCTGTGTGCCTTCCCTTGGGAGCTCCCAGGAGCAGAGCGAGGGGCACTGCGTGCCTTCACATCCCCGCGGTGCTGCACTGTGCAGCATGGACTTTGGTCCCATGGTCTGCACTTTATGGGGCCAGGAGCTCAGCTGGACACCCAGCAGCACATAGCTGCCTTCCCACCCCATCCCGAGCTGCGTTTCCTTGCTGCACACCACCAGTCCCACTCAGACCTTTTTTCCCCGATCATTTTGTTTTAATCAGAAGGTTATCAGTATCTAAAAGATCTTCCTGGTAAGACCAACTACTCACCCTGGCAATCCTTTAGGCAAACCTCTCCAAAGTGAGCCTCAGACAGCCCCAGCAGCGTCTGTGCTCACCCCTTGTGCTTAAATCCCTTTGGGAACACCCTGACCCTCCCTCTGCCCACCGCCCCTGCCCTCTGCTGACCACCGCTCTGGCAGTACAATGGGAAATCTATGCAGAAATATTTTTCCCATAATGCCTTCCAAACCGTACACACGAGCACACAATGCTAATGGGCTCAGGGACATTAGTGAGGGGTTCCCATTGTTTCAGTGCTGTTGGGGCAGGTGGAAGGGGGAAGCCCTTCCCTCCCTCTCTCTTTCCATGGTCCCTGCACCAGGGACCCCATCCATATTTGTGGGGTGCTTACACCAGCTGAGCCCTGGGGCTGTACTCAGGCAGTGAGACCTCCATCAGAAGAGGACATCAGCAGGGAGGGGATAAAGCAAGGAAGGATGCAGAGCACCCAAAGCACAGGGGCATGCTCTAAGCCCCACATTCCCAGTGCACCCCCTGGGCACCTCCAGGGCACTGAGCATAGCGTGGCACCGGGAGGAGAGCGGAGCCATCGTCCTGCAGCACAGCACAGGCTGAACAAAGCCACATTTGTCACCCACGCGGTCTCACATGAGCAAGGTCTCCAGCCACCAACGCCTTCCCCAGGGAACATTGCCCTGGGGGGGGGAACAACAGGGCAGGGGGGAGCAGCATGAGGGGCTCCTGACAATAAGGTGCCTGTGGTTCCCTGTGGGACAGCCCTGCCCCGTGCCAGCCGTGGGGCATGTCACAGCCCACCTGGGGTCAATGTTTGAGCCCGCAAGATGCCAAGGGTTAGGTGTCAGCACCATGCATCCCAGTGTCCCAGCTTTCCTTGTGCTGCTGTCACAGCAAGGACACCACTGCAGCCCTGTGCCGGTTGGGGAAAGGGGGTGGTGGGGAGCAAGGGCTCACCTCGATGCAACAGGGGTGCAGAAAAGGAGCACCGCAGGGATGCTCAGCCTGCAGCTCCACCCATGGCTTTGCTGCAAGGTCTTTGCTCTGTGTTTGCAGGGGGAGTGAGCAGCTCTCCCTGCAGCACCCAGCTCCTGCATCCCGGATGCCTGCAGCATCCAGCCCAGCATCTTGCAGCTTGCTCAGCACCTTCCCCTTAGCAGAAAGGGGCAAAAGCCTCCCTTGGCTTTGGCAGAGGGCATGAGGGTTGGGTGCTGCCTGCTCTGTGCAGGAAGGGGCTGAGTGCTGCAGGTGGAGATGGCCGGCAGAAGGAGCAGGCAGCGGAGCACCCTGGTATTACTCTGGAAAGTGGCAGCAATGGCATTTCCTCAGCTGAAACAAAATCCCTGTGGTCCCCCTGCAACCCCCCAGCCTCACACACCACTGGGGTTTCCTACCACCATCCCCAAGCCCTAGCAGGGGCAGGCGGCATCGGGTCCCCCCACGCTGCACTCATCCAAAATCAACGGGCTTAGGGTGGGGACGGTGGGAGCACAGCTCTGACCCCAAAGCCGCGGCGGGCGGGGATTGGGGCCGGCAGTGGTGACGTTGCTAAGAGGGAAGGAACAGCTGCACAGCAAGGACGGGCACACGGCCACCAGTACGCCCGCAGCGCGCCTGGCTGCTCCACTACCCAACAGGCCTCGGCCGTGCTGGTAAGTGTGAGCTGCCGTGCAAGGGGCGTGCAAAGCAAAGGCACCACGGTGCAGTACAAGGGGAGAGGGGAGGGAGGGGGAAGCAATGGAGAGGGGCGAGCGATGCAAGCAGAGGGGTGGCTGAGGGGGAGGCTGGCAACCAGCCTCTTTTTTTCTCTTTTTTTTTCTTTAATTTTTTTTTTTTTTACACTACTTGCAAACTCATTCCTTTCTAATGAAAGCTGGGGCTGCGCTGCTGTGGGGATGGAGGGGCTTGGGGGCACTTTTAGGGCACAGACGTTGCTGCGGGGCCAGGGCCCATGGGTGTGTCCGGCAGCAGGGATGTGTCTTTGTGCACCCTGCGCCACACAAGCACCCATCACCGTGCCCTGGGACACCCACACCGGCCCCCCACGGAGGGAAATCCCATTTATTTTACTATCGGCAAAGTTTTTTTGTGGGGAAACGCCCCAAACGCACTTTGGTGCGGGGGACTTTTGGCACTAGGGTGTGGCAGGGGACCTCAGGGATTCCCCCCTTTCCTCGATGGGGGGCACGTGCGCAGCATTTCCGACCCCATGGAGCCCTTTTTCCTCCTTGGGGCAGAGTGAGGAGCTCTGGGCGTGCCGCAGCCTCCGGCGTGCTGCAGTGACATCCCCAAAGCCACGGTGTGGGCCGGGGCAGGATCCCGCCATCCGCACCGGGCTGAAAGCCGCCAGGGGAAAAGAATTTTTTTGGCAAGGGTTTGCAAAGGCCTGAGAGTGGCTGGGAAGCAGGGGTGATGTGGATGGGGCGGATGGGGTGTGTGCATCATTTAGGGCCACTTGCAGCACTTTTGGCCCAGGGGCACAGAGCTCTCCATCAGGTTGGGCAGGGGGCTGTGTGGAGCTTCAGTCACTTGGGGAGGAGTGAGGCCATTCTCTGGGTCCCACAGAGGTGTCAGCCCCACGGTGAGCCCTGTTATGAAGGACAACAGGCACGCTGCAGGCACTGGGTGTGGCAGGGAGCTCACTGCTGTGATAAGCGGGACGGCCTCAGCCCGGCTGCTGCATGCAGAGCGGGAGGGAGCACTGTGCCGCAGGGTGTCCTCTGTGCCTGGAGGGGATGAAGCTCACATCCCCTGCAACACAGCAGGTCCTGAGTGGCACTGGAAGGTGCATGGGCCGGGGGCTGGGATCTTTGGCACCCATCTGGCGCACTGCAGCCCCACTGCAATGCTAGGGCTCTCCCCGAGCTGAAAAGAGAAGGCAGCAGCTCAGCTTTTCTGCAAGACTTCCTGCCCTGGCAAAGATGCTTGCGGAAACGCTCGGTGCCAGAAGGTGCCCTGCGGCACGGGCAGGGCCTCACCCTCCTCTGCTGTCTGCCCTCGCAAAGAGGTGGGCTGAAGCTGGGTGAATTTGTGTGCTTTCCCGCTGCTTGCTGCCCAGCCTGAATCCCGGAGAGGCCGGGCTGTGCCTTGCGCTTCTGTGCAACGTGTCATGGAGGGAGGCCGGCACTGGCGGAGTGTGACGGAGACGGCGCTGGGGCCAGAGGCTCGGATGGTGCTCAGGGACTCCTGCAGGGCCGCCCTCCATTTTCCAGCTGTTCCTCTCCCTCCGACAGCTTTCTCAGAATTGCCTGGGGACTTTCTCCGTGGGGGTGGGGAAAGCTTACACCAAGACAGCTTGCAGCTATAAATGGTGCTGGTTGTTAGAAAACAACCCACCGGTTACCCTGGAAACCCCAGAAACCCATCTGGGTTTCCTGAGCTCCGCTCTGTGCACTGGGCTGATAGCAGCGCTGATTTGGTGTGCAGAAACCAAGGTGCTGCCCAGCCCCATACTGCAGCAGGGATTCCCCAGGCTTCCCTGAAGCCAGGGTGCCTTCAGGGCCAGTGGGATGCACAGCAGAGCCCCAACAACATGGGAGTATCACGAGGCATGGTGAGGAGGTGGGGTCAGCGCTGCAGCGTGCTCCTCAAAGAGGATGCTCAGCCCATTTCCACATATTCATCACTTTCTTCCCCTCCCGGGTTCTTTTCTGCAGCAGCAGGAAGCTGTGCAGGCACGCATCATCTCCACTGCTCCCATCTTGCTGCCAGGTGCCAAAGGAGCTCAGCTGTGGCCACCTCATGGTCACCCTGCAGAGCCCTGGAGGGGTCAGGGGACACACAGCTGTCTGTGCTGAGAGATGGATGCAGGGTGCCAGGGGATGCTTTGGCTCACATCTGCTTTTCTGCTCCCTCCTGCAGCTCCTCTGTGCCCTCACCCCTGCGATTCCCAGCTGGGGAAGCCATGGCACCCAAAGGAAAGGTATGGTGACTGCACTCAACGGGGTGCTTGGGTGGAATGTTCTGGGAGGCCATGGGAGTGTTGTCTCCAGGGCTGGGACAGCAGCTGCATGGTGCAGGGTCTGTGTGCGTTCCGGTCTCCCCAGTTAACACCAGCAGATGGGGGTAATGCTGGTGGAGGGAGCTGGGGGCAGCCAGGAGCAAAAATCCCTTTGGGACCATGGTGGGATAGGGGAGAGAAGTGGCTGGCTGCCCCGCTGCTCGCCATTCCCTTTAGAAAACGCACAGCTATTGCCTCAAGTCCAATGAACCACGGTGTCTCACTTAGTGGTTGCCTCTGAGTGGGGAAACTGAGGCACAGCGCGGGTGAGCATCGGTGGTCCAGAGCCTGAGCAGTTGCTGCGGGTGGGAGCAGAGACATGCTGGGAATTCTGCCTCCGCCCCACCAGCCCCAGCCTGGCTTATTTTTAGCTCTGAGATGAGTCAGAGGCTGGAGGAGGGGAGGTGGGGGGCCCCGAGCTGCTGGAGCGGGGGGAGGTGGAGGGCTTGGATATGTGGGGGGGTACAGCGGAATGGATGCCGCTTCACTCCCCAGCGATGTTCTGCACCTCCTTGGGGCCCTGCAGGGAGCAGGGGGTGATGCACCCACCTCCTGCCTCAGTTTCCCTGACCCCTAGCATGCAGCACCGCAGCGAGGTGCCAGCCTTGCCTGCCAGCTCCATGTCACCCACCCATGAGACCTCAGCACCCTCCAGCCACCCCTGGCCCCTCCTGCTGCCTCTGGACACCTCCCTTTCCCTGCTGCTCCTTGTCAATGCCGTGTGTGTGCTGGCAGCAGGAGGGTCTGGAGCTGCCGGGAAGTGGGGCTAAATGCAGCTCTCGGATGAATCAGCTGCAACACGATCTGCACCCATGCCTGCACACCTCCCTCGGAGACAACGTCTCTCTGCTGGCTCTGGTCCCCAGCCCCAGTCCCTTTCCCCTGTGAAACTGCTACAGGAATTCCACTGCTCAGCTCTTCCCACAGCAGGGATGTGTCCAGTTCCTTATACTGCAGCGTTGTGTTGGTTTCAGATCTTCTTCCACCCCAGGCTTGTGCTGACAATGCATGGGGTCTGACCCTGGGCTCTGCTGGGGTGACTGACCCTGGCCAAAGTTAACTTGGGCATGGAAACCCCAGCCCCTGCTCTTCCCAGTCCCTCAGGGCCTCATCGCTTGGACTCCATGCAGAGCTCAGGCATCCTCAGCATCCTGAGGACTTCCCTGCTCACAACAGGAGGCAGAGAAAATGACTTCCTTTTGTTTGCTTTGAGTCTGGACTGCTAATTCCCTGAAGCCCTGCTGCCTTGCAGGGTCCCTGCACTCAGGGGTCTCTGTGGAGCCTCCCCTTTCAGCTGCCCAAACCCCCTGAGCTGCCCCCAGGAGAGCCCACGGGACTGCTGATGAACACCTGGGTCAGGGAGGGCTGTGTTCAGCTTAACCTTGGACAAACAGAAAGCAGTGCCAGCAAAATACAAGTGGGAAGGTCACGTTCTGCAGGGACATGAGACACAAACAATTTTTGCTGCATGGAGAGCAAACAGGAAAGAAAACAACTGGAAAGAAGAACAGTGTTTGGGTTTGAGGCTGAGCTCAGCTCTTCCAGCCCCAGGCAGGAGCCAGCCTCATCCTGCTGCCCCACAGCCTTCAGTTCCCCTTCCCCCAACCGCTGCAGCATGCAGGGGCTGCCCTCCTCCTGCATCTCCTCGCTTCCTCCCTCGCAGGTTTACAGGGGCTCGGTGAAGGACTTCCCAGGCTTCAATGCCAGCCAGGATGCAGACACCTTGTACAATGCCATGAAGGGATTTGGTATGGATGCTCCCCGAAGCTGTGTCACCCCAGGACCACCCTGATGTCCCCATGTCCTTTGGTTGCCAACTGCATGCTGGGTGCCTCACATCGCATCCCTTCCAGCTGCTTGGCTCAGCAGCATGCCAGGATTGCTCCCGTCTCCCTCTCCCCTTCCTCCCCATGGCTCTGCTTCTCGTCCCGCCCTGGGCCAGTAGCAGCTTTGGGCATGGTGGGATGGTGACGGTGAGCCCAGAGAGGGGGGAGACCCAGCCATGGGGCCAGACACGACCGCCTGACTCTCCCCACAGGCAGCGACAAGGAGGCCATCCTTGACCTCATCACGTCCCGGAGCAACAAGCAGCGTGTGGAGATCTGCCAAGCCTACAAGTCCCAATATGGGAAGGTAGCAGCAGAAATGAGCCCCAATCCAAACCCCAAATGCTGCTTCCTGCAGCCTCAAGAGATGCTGCGAGGCCAAAGGCATCTCAGCCCCTTCCTCCTCCACCTCGTCCTCCCCCAGGACCTCATTGCAGACCTCAAGTACGAGCTGACGGGCAAGTTTGAGCGGCTGATCGTGAGCCTGATGCGGCCTCCGGCTTACAGTGATGCGAAGGAGATCAAGGATGCCATCGCGGTAAGGGCTGGGCAGCCTCCAGGAGCCCTTTGGGGATGCTCCCGGCTCTCCCTGCTGCTCACAGAGTTGTGTGTATGTGTTTGAAGGGCATCGGCACGGATGAGAAGTGCCTCATCGAGATCCTCGCCTCCCGCACCAACCAGGAGATCCACGACCTGGTGGCAGCCTACAAAGACGGTGAGGGCTGGGGAAGGGCAGAGTCAGAGTTAAGGGGATCTCAGCTCCCCCAGCCCTGAGATTTCCATCTTCCACTAGCATACGAAAGAGACCTGGAGGCTGACATCGTTGGGGACACATCGGGCCACTTCAAGAAGATGCTTGTTGTCCTGCTCCAGGTATGTCTGTCCGTCTGTCCAGCCTCAGCCAGCAATGGGTGCCTCACCCAGCAGGGCTGACCCCATGGCTGTTCCACAGGGTGCCAGGGAAGAGGACGATGTGGTGAGCGAGGACTTGGTGGAGCAGGATGCCAAGGTGAGGCTGATGGGTGGCATCTGAGTAGGGTGGCACCGGGATGAGCCAGACCTGGGGCTGCAAAGGGTGCAAGCAGCACCCTGATTCAGGCTCTCTGCCCCCTCCTCATTCCATAAGGACCTGTTGGAAGCTGGTGAGCTGAAGTGGGGCACTGATGAGGCTCAGTTCATCTACATCCTGGGCCGGCGGAGCAAGCAGCACCTCCGTATGGGTGAGCACCTACAGGGCTGGGGCATCTCCTGCCAAGGCCACCTGCATGGTCCCATGGGGTCTGTCTTCTACTGGGGCATCCTGCATGAGTGGCTTTTTCCCCAAAGGGATGCTGCTCCACTCCTGGTAGCCCCCAAAAGGGCTCAGCATCCAACACTCTACTCTCATAACACAGTCTTTGATGAGTACCTGAAGATTTCGGGGAAGCCAATCGAGAGGAGCATCCGGGGAGAGCTCTCCGGTGACTTCGAGAAGCTGATGCTGGCAGTGGGTACGGTGGTGCGGGTGGGTGGTGAAACCATCACTGGCATTGCTAGGGCTGCATGGTGCAGCACAAGCATCACTGGGGTCAGGCGGTTGGCTGTGCAGGGTAGGCTGCCGTTATCCCCCCCCTCACATTTTGTCCATTTCCCCCACAGTGAAGTGCGTCAGAAGCACAGCAGAGTATTTTGCTGAAAGGCTCTACAAGGCCATGAAGGTGGGTGCATCACCCCAGCCCAAGGAAATCTCCCCTCACCATGCCAATGAGTGGCTGTGAAGCCAGGACCTGTGTCCTGGCTCTTCCCTCCAAAGGACTCACCCATCCAGACCTGGGACTGAGGGAAACCCAATTGAGGGTCCCAAATCCAAGCACCTTCCCAGTCTGAGTGGGTTTGCAGTTCCAGGGCTTGTCATAAGGGATGCTCCATTGCAGGGGTTGGGCACGAGGGACAACACGCTGATCCGCATCATGGTGTCACGTAGCGAGATCGACATGCTGGACATCCGGGAGGTGTTCAGGACCAAATACGACAAATCTCTCCACAACATGATCAAGGTGAGGGCTGAGGGGTCCCGCTCTCCCAGTGCTGCCTCCCTCCCAAAGCTGAGCCCAAGTGCCAGGGCTCTAGCTTGAGGGGACAGCTCAGGGAGCCCTTCTCCCTGTGCCATTCCTACGACATCATCCTCTGACCATAGTGCATCCCTGCCATGCACCATTCTCCATCTCTGCCCATCCTTCCAGGAGGACACCTCTGGGGAGTACAAGAAGGCTCTGCTGAAGCTGTGCGGAGGGGACGATGAGTAAGAACACCCGTCACCCCCTTTTCCATCCATCCTTGTCCCCCTGGGGCTGGGTACAAACCTATGGTTTGGTTCCCTGCGGAGCACCCAGCTGGGTCTGGTGATCCTGTGGTCCCTTCATGCTGCCACCAACGATGTCATGGTCCCTTCCACTTGCCCCATGCCCAGTACATGGCAGCTGTGGAACCCTGGGGATGTGTATGACGGGGCGGCTGAAGGGCAGGGTGCAACTCACTGTCTGCCTGTCCTTGCCATCCCCTTGCAGTGCCGCAGGTGAGTTCTTCCCCGAGGCAGCGCAGGTGGCCTATCGGATGTGGGAGCTTAGCGCGGTGGCCAAAGTGGAGGTCAGCACCCTCAGCCCCCCACCCCTAGCCTCCTCCGCTCACCGCCAGCTTGGGAACCGCCTGCTCCCTTCTATCACGGGGCTCAACCCCGTGTCCCCTCTCTACCTCTTGCTCTGTGCCTTCTTTCAACTCTTTTGGCTCTTTGGTTTTGGGCACAAGGTCAGATCAGTGTAACCCTGCAGGGCTGGCTGGCCAGCCCTGGCCCCACTAACTCCTCTTTCAGAAGCCTCTCTCACTGGGGCAGCAGCTCCCGCATGTCTGTGTGATGCAGCCCGCACAGCCCCGGGGCACTCACCCCAAAGGAAGGGTACCTAGGGCACAGCTGGGGGGACCTGCATGTGGCTGGAGGTACCTAGGGCACAGTGCTTTGGGGTGGGCAGAGAGATGCCCAGAGGGCTGGGAGCCCCGGTGCTGTGCTGGGAGTTGTGTAAGAACACAAGGTGTGATTCCTTTCCATGCCCCTCTCCTGGCTTTAGCTGATGGGGTCTGAGTGCTAGGGGATGGCACCAAGCAGCACACCGAGACATGGGGGGCTGCCTGCCACCTGCTCCCCTCTCTCTGCTGCCTGGCTATGGTTTGCCCTCGGATGGAAGGGGTGATGGTATTGGGGACATCCTCACCCAGCTCCAGGTGCTCGCACTAACCCACCACTTGCTTTGGCATGGGCTTGCTGGGTGGCACCGTCCCTCCCTCCATCCCTCCTTCCTCCCATCCCACTGACTAGGGATGAATCCATACCCTTCTGTGTCTCCACAGCTGCGAGGAACTGTGCAGCCTGCAAGCAGCTTCAATGATGACGGTGACGCACAGGTGCTGCGGAAGGCGATGAAGGGCCTGGGTAAGTGCAACCAGCCCTATGCTGACACTATGGAGAGAGGCTCCCCAACAGATCCCAGGGCAGAAAACTCATGCAGGGCTGCAGAATAGCCCTGGGGGAATAAAGCTTGAGCTTTGTAGCTATGCAAACTCCCCCTCCCCGTGCACCAGTTTGCAGGGGGTGACAAGGTGCATGGCTCTATTGCACCCCCAGAGCCTCTCACCTGCATCACTGCTGTCATTGCAGGCACAGATGAAGGGGCCATCATCGAGGTGCTCACGCAGAGGAGCAATGCCCAGAGGCAGCAGATTCTGAAGGCGTACAAGGCTCACTATGGCAGGGTACCGCTAGCCTCTCCCGCCCTGATCCATTGCTCTACCTGTGTCCTTCCCTCTTCAATGTTGTTCCTTCACTGAAATAAATCCTGCTGGGGCCTTCCCAGCTGCCTCCTTCCCACCTCCACACATTTCTCCCTGCTGCTGCATCGGGCTGTCCCTGCAGAAGGAGCTTGCACACCAAACATCCCATCGCTTTTGCAGGACCTGCTGGCAGACCTGAAATCGGAGCTGTCAGGCAGCCTGGCCAAGCTGATCCTTGGGCTCATGCTGACACCGGCGCAGTACGATGCCAAGCAGCTGAGGAAGGCAGTGGAGGTGGGTGTCATAGTGATGCCATAGGCTTCTGCATGCACAGGGAGTGCAGGTTTTGCAGCATGGCCAGGATGAAGGCCTGGCACTGGGGCATGCTTTCTTGCAGGGGGCTGGCACAGACGAGAGCACCCTCATCGAGATCATGGCCACGCGGAACAACCAGGAGATCGCAGCAATCAACGAGGCATACCAGCAGGGTACGGGATGGGAGGGAGTGCACTTAAGGCCATGCATTTCTCTCCCTTCCACCCAAGCCCCCTTCTCCTTAGGGAACAAGAGCAGCAAAAGCCAGGTTAAATCCACAGCCCCTTCTGCCCCAGCGCCCTCTGGTTTAAAGCAGACAGCTCTGTGGTCCCAGCAGAATGGCATCAGAGCTGCTGGGCTGGTCCCCACCTCCAGGCATGGAGGAATCTAGAGGATGATCACCACCAACCCCAGGCACAAAGAGAACCCAGGGGTGGGTCACGGGGACAGAAGGTGCTGGTGGGTGGCAGGGCTCAGCTGTCCCCTTGCCCTCAGCCTACCACAAGCGCCTGGAGGACGACCTGAGCTCTGACACATCGGGGCACTTCAAGAGGATCCTCGTCTCCCTGGCTCTGGTACGGGTGGCTCTCGTGCAGGGCATGATCCTGCTGTGGGTTGTGGGATGTGGCTGTGGGCTGGGAGTGCGCTGTCTGTCCTCCCCTCACCTAGGACTTTCCCAGATTTCTTCTCCAAATCTCCATGATCTTTGTATTGACCCACAGGGCAACCGCGATGAGGGACCGGAGAACCTCACACAGGCACACGAAGATGCCAAGGTGAGAACCTTACAAACTGCTTGTATAGAATCGAGGGCATTGCATCCTCAGGGCACCCTGTGGTGCTGGGGTTGGGTCTTTGCAAGCTGCAGGGGGAAATGCCAGGTGAAGGGACGTCAGCTCTCAGGATTGATTTCTGCAGCCCCTGCTCCATGCACGTGCAGCAGCCCCAGGGAGCACCCAGCCAGAGCTGCACTGTTCCTTGTGCAGAGCGGCTGCTTTGGGGTCCCACAGCACACAGCAATACTGAAACATGGCTATTCAGCTCCAAAAGCAGCTTTGCGCTGGCCTGCAGGAGCCACCCACCTCTTTGCCTTACGCATGGAGAAGCCCTGAAGCTTACGCTGCTTTGCACCTTGCCAGTGCTCAGGATGCCACCTCAAAACATCCCCCTGTCTTCACTGGGTGATGATGAGTCAAGACCACAAGGGGAGGGCTGAGAGAGCAGCATTGGGGCGCTGGGCCCATTGCCTGGCTGAGCTCCTGGTCTGAGGAGGGCCCTGACCCTTGGGCTGAGTGCCCTGGGGTCCTGTTCTTTCAGGCTGAGCCTTCTCCAAAGGTGATGAGGAGTTTGGTGGCTGCATGCCCTGCACTGTGGCCATATCCTGCTCCCTGGGGCTGCCTCCCCACTCTGCAGGAGGATGAGGCTGAGCACTCCCCCTTCTTTGCTTCCCTTTGGCTTCCTTTGGCATGGGGTGAAGGATGGGGAGGGGCCCCTTTCTGGGGCAAGCATCGCTCCTTGGGGCCAGAGAGCAAGGGGCCACTTCTTCCCGACCTCGCATCCCTGTCCTGACCCAGTGCATGCCATGAGCATGGGGACAGCGGAGCTGCCGCCAGCAGAGGGAGCGGCTGCTTCGCTTCTGCAGGCGCTGCTGCTGCTGCCGCTGCGGAGAAAGAGAGAGCCAGGGATGATGAGCACAGGGATTGCAGCTGGGGGGCAGCTGTCCCGGAGCCAGGTGGTGTTCTGCTGCAAAGGAGAGGTGGGCAGGCTGGTGTGTGCCAGATCTGGGTTGCTCACACCCGGCCCCAGCCCTGTCCCATTCTCTTAGTCCCCATCAGCCTGGGACCCAACTGGAGGAGGAGATGGGGGCTTCATGATCAGCTCAGCCTTGGGGAAGCAGAGGACAGGTCATTTTGTGGGCTTTTGATAGATTTCCCTCACTCTGTCAAAGGAAAGTGAGAGGTCGTGCAGCACCTTCTGATCCTGTTGTCTTCCTGTCTCTCTCTCTCTCTTTCCACCAGGTTGTTGCTGAGACCCTGGTGAGTGCCTGTCCTATTGCTCCTCAGCCTTGTGCCCATTTCTGAGAGCTGCAATCCACGGGTGCAGGGCTGGGGCTGGGGGTTCCTGCGTCCGGCAGCTCTGAGTCCCCTGTGCACTATTGGTCATCCACCTCAAAAGATGGAAAAAATACCCTAACAACAAGCATTCCCCTTTTTTCATAAAAACTGGAGAACGTCATCTTTTCTCAGACATAATGTGTGGTTGTGCAGCTGTGAACCTTCACATCCAGGAAGAGCTGTCTGACATCCCTCCCCCTGCCCCCCCTCTTCACTCTCACTTCCTCCCGTAGAAACTTGCTGATGTTGCCAGCAATGACTCCAGTGACTCCCTGGAGACCCGCTTCCTCAGCATCCTCTGCACCCGCAGCTACCCGCACCTCCGCAGAGGTAGGACCACCCCTCCCCACTGGGAGAGATGTGGCACTGAGGGACATGGTTTAGTGGGCATGGCAGTGATGGGTCAGTGGTTGGACTTGATGACCTTAGTGGTCTTTTCCAACCTTAACGATTCTGGGATTCTATGATTTTGTGATTCTGTGCTGGATCCTGCCTGCGGCACGAGTGCTCTGATCGTTGGGTGGCCCCATGTCTCCAACAACGATGGGGACAAGGCCGTGGGAAGAGATAGCTCAGCCCCCCATTTGGGGTGGTTGGTTGGGGTCACCCAAGCTTGTCCCATGCTGCCCAGAAACCTCCAGATTTGAGGCTTGGGTCTCCTGGGGCTGGGATGGGCACTTGGTGCTGACCTCTCCTCTCCCCACCCCAAGTGTTTCAGGAGTTCATCAAAATGACCAACCACGACGTGGAGCACGCCATCAGGAAGCGGATGTCAGGAGACGTGAGGGACGCCTTTGTGGCCATCGGTCAGTGCAGGACACCAGGGGGCAGCCCCTCTGCCCCCTCCTGAGAGATTTGTTGTACTCTCCCTGCTTTGGGGGCAGGGGAACTCACAGCACAGTGGGGGGTTGGGACATTTACGGGGCATCCTATGGGTCTATGCCTGCACTCAGCTTCCCTCCCCTCTGTGTTGCAGTGCGGAGTGTGAAGAACAAGCCAGCCTTCTTCGCTGACAAGCTCTACAAATCCATGAAGGTACGCATGGGCTCTCCTAGGGGATGGGGCTATGAGACCATCTGGGACTCTGATTTCATCCCATGATAGCAATGGGTCTTGGCCTCCAGCTATCCACAAGGGAGCAGGGGTGAGCTCAAACCAGTTTTGGATTAACAGGGACTCAGGAGGCTTGCGCCCTGCCAGCAGCAAGCCCTGCATGTGCCCAAGTGGTAACCTTCAATTTGGGCTGTGCTGGATATACTGAGAGGCCCCTGTGCCCATTTCTGCGGTTATTTGTTCAAGCTCTCCTCCGCAGGGCGTCGGCACAGATGAGAGGACCCTCACTCGGATCATGATTTCCCGGAGCGAGATCGACCTGCTCAATATCCGGGGCGAGTTTGTAGATCTGTTTGACAAATCCCTGTACCATATGATCGAGGTAAGTGGACGGGGGCACCCCACTTGGCTCGGCACCTTCTCTGGCCAAGCCATAAGCTGGGGATCCAGGGACGATGAGCACTGAGCTGGACGTCCTCTTGCAGAAGGACACCTCCGGTGACTATTGCAAGGCTCTGCTGGCCCTGTGCGGGGGGGATGACTAGGCGGCCACGCCAGCCTCGACGTCGCGTCTGAGCCAGCACGTGTGCACCCAGCGCCTGGATGTCACTGCAGCTTCGGGGGCTTTGGGGGACGCAGGGGTCCTGCGGAGCACAGCTCGCTTCGCACCGGAGAGCGGCACCGCATTGCGGGAGGGGGGCACACGGGGAGGGGACTACATGGGGGGGTTACTCTCTGTCACAGTGCAAATGCATACTCAAACGTGCCACTAGCCCAGGAATTTATCCATATCAGAAAGACAGTTTTAAATCTCATGAATAAAACCTTACTGTTGCTGACCTCGGGGTGAGACCTGTCCATTTGTTCACAGAATCGTTTGAGTTGGAAGGGACCCTTAAAAGCCTTGTGGTCTAACTCCCCGCAATGAACAGGGACACCCACAGCTCCATCAGGTGCTCAGAGCCCCTCCAGCCTGAGCTTGGGTGTCTCCAGAGACAGGGCACCCACCACCACTCTAAGCAAACGGTGCCAGTGCCTCACCACCCTTATTGTGAAAGGGCTGTGAACCACCCTGGGGCTGGCAGCAGTGCATGCATGTCACCCAGAGCCCCTGCAAACTCTTCCCATGCCTCTGAAAACCCTTGGCAGGTTCTGTGCCGTTCCCCTCTGTGCTGCAGTCAGAGCTGGATCTTGTGCAGATGGGGCTTTTATAAACCAGAGATACACATCAGGCTCGATGGCAGCCAGCCGTCCTCACACGCAGTTTCCTGTGCTTTCAAGTTGCCAAAATAGCAGTTGAAACGCACATGCCATGCAGGCTACACCCCCAAAGAGTTTATGTTTGCACTTCCCCCAGCTCCCAGGAGGAAAGAACTGGAATTTCCAAAAGTGGGAAATTCCAGCACTTTCAATTGTTTCCAAGTCAGAACAAAAAGTCTTAAATACCCACATTTTCCTCAGAACAGCTTGACGAGGAAAGGCTCACCTTCAAAATATCAAAGAGGTATTAGGAATAATAACGCAACATTATTACAGCGTTTCAAGCCCAGCTGAGGTCAAGCAGCAGCAACATGTAGAGGCAAACCACGGAAGCTGACATGCCTTGGTTTGGGGTTACTGCACTGAGCGTTCCCTTGATGTGTTCCTGTAAACACCCCCTGTGACAAACATGCTTTTCTCGAGGGTGAACAACCCCACTGAACAATTTCACCCTCTGATAGAGTTTTCATAGAACATCCTGAGTTGGAAGGGATCCATAAGGACCATCGTGCCCAACTCCTCCTTTGGCCTTCCCTTTACATGTGTAGCCATGGGACCCCACTCCACTGACTGCTGTAAACCTGTGACCAACCCCTCCATCACCCACTGGCTCTGAGCAGCACAGGACCGTGTGTGAGCCTCAGGGCTGCCCCCAGCCATGCTGGAGCTGTGCCCCTGCCAGCACCCCCCAGTAAGCCCACCTGACCCCCACATCCCATTTCCCCATGTTAGGAATTTCCCTGGCACCCGCTGCCACAACAGTGAGATACCGGAGTCACACAGCGTTTGGGGACAAGGGAGGGAGAGCAGGATGGGATTTCCTCCTCAGAGGAACACCCTCCCTTGGGAGAGATCTCCGGGCAGTTCCTGCTGCCAACTAGCCTTTGTCCTGCTTCCTGCACCCAGCGTCACAGCAAACCATCTACAGCATCTGCTGCTACAGCTGGAGCAGAAGGCAGTCAGCAGCATTTGAATTGCTGGAAATACTTGAGCCTAGTTAATATCCTATTTAAGCATGAGATATTTAAACATTCAGCCTTCACTTTGCTGCAGCCAGCAGCACACCTGGAGCTGCTCACAGCGGGCTGCCCTCTGAGGGAGAGCTGCAAACAGGACTGAGCTCAGCAAATTGCTGGCAGTGATCAAACCGATGGGCACAGAGAAGGGAAAGAAGCAGGAAAGCTGAGAGCAGGGCATAGTCCAGAGGCACGTCCCCACCAGCCACCCATGCTGCAGCTGCCGGGATCAGGGACTCACCCCAGCACCCATCTGCTCTGCACATTGACCAGCAGCACTGGGGGCAAGGGCTCACTTCCAGGCAAACCAATGCTAGATTTCACAGGTTGCGACATCCAAAAAACCCCACGAGCTTGCGTTCTGCATGCAGAGGGGTGGACCTCTGCCTCTGAGTCAGCTCCTGCAGCCACCATAGAGCCTCCTGGCTACAAGAGCCCACCAGGAGCTACCACGTCTGTGCACCACCTACAGATGCTGGTCTCGGTTCTTGGCCTAGCACCACACACTGGAATTTCAGCGATCCACTTCCATCTCCCCTGCAGTGCACTCCGTTCTCGGCACGGAGAAACCCAGCCAGGGCCTGGCTTTCCTTCTTCTCAAGCCAAAGGAGGAAGAAGCAGCGCTGCCACATGCATGCTGCCGGATGCTGCTCCCCATGGTGAGAAGAGGCTGGGGAATGGCCGAGCTCTCCACACACAGCCAGCCTTGCGCTGGCTTCCCAGGACATGCTGACTGTCGACACATCTGCTTCTCCTCAGGCATTGCAACTGGATGAGACATGGTCTGGGGAGAGCAGAAGAGGGGAAAATCCCCTTTGTCTGAGTTGTTGACCTTGCAAATTGAGATTCTGAATAATTCAAAGCGTAAAGCACACAAGCAAATATTGAGAGCTCTCAGCACATGTGTGAGTTTGAACCACAAAAGCAGCTCTGCACCCATGGGAAGCCCATGAAGGCAGGGGATGTGAACCCACAGGGGTTTGCTGAAGTCCACTCGAGTTCATTGGTCTTTGCTGGGGTTTGATGAAGTTCACATGGCTTCACTGAAGCCCAAAAAGCAATCACCCTTTGAGTTGCAGTGCACTCCGTTTGCCTAGAAGCATGTAGGACAGGTGGATTTATTGGACATCTTGGGTTGCTGGGTCAGTGCCACTTGGGATTTGCAAGGCTGGATAAGCACATGCTCCCACCATGGGGAGGGACAACCCAAAAGAAAGTAGTCTTGAACTGAAAGGAGTGGGAATAGGGGGCAGGAGGAGAGCATGGAAGCAATGACAGTGCCCTCATGTGAATGAACCCCAGCTAAAGGTACTGAGCCTGGCCTTCCCCACAAAAAAACCCTAGTATGCAAAAACTCATCTTCACAGACACACTCGCATGCTTGTGAACTGCAGTTGTTATCAGGAGAGTTTGATGATCAGAGGGCTGGAGCACATCTCCTGCGAGGACAGGCTGAGAGAGCTGGGGCTCTTCAGCCTAGAGAAGAAAAGGCTCTGGGTGGACCTTACAGCAGCCTTCCTATACTTGAAAGGGGCCTAGAGGAAAGCTGGAGAGGGACTTTTCATAAGGGCGTGTAGCAACAGGACAAGGGCAAACGGTTTTAAACTGGAAGAGGGGAGATTTAGACTAGATATTAGGAAGAAATTCTTTACTGTGAGGGTGGTGAAACACAGGAACAGGTTGCCCAGCAAGGTCGTGAATGCCCTGTCCCTGGAAGCATTCAAGCCAGGCTGGATGGGGCTGTGAGCAACCTGTCCTAGAGGGAGGTGTCCCTGCCTATAGCAGGGAGGTTGGAACTAGATGATCTTAAAGGTCCCTTCCAACCCAAACCACTCTTCAATTCTATGAGTTTTCTCTCTTGTGAGCACAACGGAACCAAGGAAATGAGGAAGAACCTACAAGACCTCAAGCCTCTGGTAGCAGTCCTGTCCTGATCGCTGTTTTCAGAATCAAATTTGTCCTGGGGCAACCTGGGTTGGTGACCTCAGGCAGAAGTACAAAGAGCAGCTGGGGAAAACACAAAGGAAGCCAATGGGGTGCATGCACGGTGCTGGGGAACACCCCTTTGCTTCCAGGACCACTGGGAGGTCAATGAGCCAGCTCCTGCCCCAGCAGCACACAGGTACAATGAGGCCACAGGTGAGGAGCTCAGGAGCTGCACTCAGCTTCTAAAATAGAAACATAAATCTTTGGTGTTTAATCCAGCACTGGCCAGCTCCAGCCTTGGTTCTGATCATCTCAGTGGATGGTCACTGAGGACTCCCTGCAGTTCTGGCACTGTCCAGCTTCCCCAGCAGAGACAGCTCCTCCCTGCTCTCCCAAATGGAATTACTCTCCTGTTTTGGCTCCAGAGATTGGCAAAAACAGGACAGAAATGCATGTGGCACAACAGCAGCATCACAAGATGCAGCAGGTTCCCTGGGGAGAAGCACCCACTATTTGCAAACCTGGCGAAATAGCTCAGAAATCAAATGATGATAATGATGTAATCAGTTTCTCTGATAATCTCAAAGTGAATCACAGCCCCCGTGACCACCTCCCTTTTGCTGACTAATACTTGACACTGCTCAGTGGCCCCTCAGCGTGGAAGGAATGGCACAGAAGAGCCCTTTAAGTGGTGCCTGGCTGCCTATCAAAACCACCCAGAGGCTGTCTGGGGCCTCCATCATGGGGAATTCCCCTTCTCCATGCCTAAAAGTAAACTCAGCTGGGCCAGTCTTCCTGCAGTTGAGGATCGCAGCAGAGCACCCGGACTGAAAGGCTCTCGCTCCAGGAGCTCCTCGTGCCCAGCCAGGTGAGTAGCAGGATGCTTTTCTTGGGATGGGGTGGAGGGGAGGGCAGGCAGCTTTCGGCTGTCAGCTCAGAGCTGTGCCACCTTCTCTGCTTTCAGGGAAATAGAAGAGGGTTTGGCTATTTGTTGTACACTGGGACGCTGTTTTATAAACGAGATACTTTCTGGGTCTGTGGGATTATGTTTAGCTCGGAAGACAAGTTTTCTGAGGGTTTACAGAACAGAGCTGAGCCTCTGGGGGAAAAACAAGGAATCTGATGGAAAAAAAGGGAAACATTGCTTGCTCGGCTCTTCATCCCATTCCCTGACGAGGCCTTGGACATGGCACACTCACACAGCACATCAGGGTCCCAGCACCCCTCATAACCCAGCCAGGCTTCAAGGGCAACGTCCTGCTCAGAGACAAAACAGGCAGGGCGTTGAATTTGGTGGGAACGGAATTTGTTTTCTTTTACTTTTTATAACCCAGGCAGTGCCCCAAAACCTCAAATTGCCAGGAAACAATGGAACAGCATAGAGGCTAGGGAAGCCAGGAGCGGGCCGGCTGGAAAACAGCTCCAAGTGAAGGCCACCCCAAGAGCACAGCAGGCCCCTACAGAAAGAGAACAGCTGCTTACAGCAGAGCTTCTCTGTTTATTGAATACCTAACACTTCCCTCATAGCAAAACCAGGGCAGAGAACCAGGTAGTGACTGAGCAAGTCCCAGAGAACTGCTGAAGTTTAGAGGCGTTCCCTGCGGTTCCTGCTCCTCCAGCTGATCGCTGTTGTTTGCAAGCAGGCGACAAACAAGTCAGCAGCATGGAGACAGCGGGCTGCTGGTAATTGACACTGCAGCCGGAAGGTTGTAATCACTCTTCTGTAATTAGACTCAGCGGGGAATTCTTCCTGCCCTGGCAGCCAGTGAGGAAGGATGGGGTCAGCCTCACGCTGCCATCCCACAGGACTCACACCGAGGGGGAAAGCCTGGTTCTGCAGCAGAGCCCCTTCCCCAGCTCCTCCTCGGCACCCACCCCCTGACCCCGCAGCAGAGGCCTGCACCAGCCCTCAGGAAGCAAGGAGCCATTTTGTTTCTCTGTAAGCCAGCTGAGAGACTGATAGCCTCAGGCCTGCCTCTCCCCTCACAGAGAATCCTCTCAGATGGAGGGAGGGAGGCACCCCGCATCCCTCAGAGCCCCCCACCAAGAGCGAGAACGAGCAGCGAACGCAGCCCCTAACCCGCAAAGACACCCCACCACCCGCCATTACAGCCGCACTGTCCCAGTCGCCCCCACCCTCCTTCTTTATACCCCGCAGCCCGCTCCGATTGGCTGCGACGCCTGTCCGTCACGCTGGGAATTTCCCGGGGGCGGGCCCAACGCTGCTGCCCCGTTTCCTCCTCCCGCGCTGGTGGCGGAGCGGCGCCGGAGCCCCGCGGCTGCAGGTGGGCTCATAGCGAGCGGCTCGGTGCCTCCGCGCGGCGGTGGGGCTGGGGGGGGGGTGGGAGCGATCCCGGAGGGACACGGCTGTCCTCTGCTGGGACGCTGACCCGACTTCCTCTGAAACGGGGGGGCTGTGACTGCGTGCGGCGGTGACATCCCCGGGGCTGTCCTCCTGCAGGCTTTGCTTTTGGGGTGAGCTTTTTTCGGCGCGTCCGTCGCGCGGTGACGCCGTGCCTCGGTTTCCCCTCGGGGCGGGGTGGTGCTGGGTGCCGCTCACCGCTCCCCGGTGCCGAACACCCCAAGCGTGTCCATTCCGGAGCGTTCCCGTTGCTGACAGCCCCGGCGGGCCCTGGGCTCCGTGCTCGGCGCTGCTGCGTGCCGCACGTTGCCCCATCGCGGAGCTCGCCCCGCCCCGGCGCTGGGTTGCACAACCCCGGGGTTTCCCACACCCCACGGCTCTGCTCACTGCTATGGGCCTTTGGGGGCTGGAACACGAGCAGGTGCCGCGCTCCGCTGGGATGCCGTGCCCCGATTCTGGATTTGTGATGCGCACCTTTTGCACCCCGTAGCGCAGCAAACGCCGCTTTCCCCCCGCAGCTCGCTGTTTCCACCCTCCTGGGCAAAGGGGCAGCGCCGTGCTGCCGCGCGTCGTGCCAAAGTGCGCGTTTGTGTACGGGTTGTGGCGGCGACAGCTGGGCTGTGAGAACGGACCTTGAGCACAGGGCGAATTCTGGAGGCAGGAAGGTTCCAGCAAGGTGCGTCCTTGGGAGCCATCTGTGTGGCTCTGCGAAGCGTGCGATCAAAAGGGGGGGGGGGGGGGGCTGTTGGTATCCTTTGGCATCCTTCCTGGCTCTGCAAGATGCCCTTTCGGCCCAACCCGTTTGGCACGGGGCTGTGGGCTGCTGCTTGCCAACAGCTGGTGCAAAACAGCGTGGGTGGAGGCAGCCGAACCATCTCTTGTAGCACTGCAGATCTCAGTGCTTTGAGAACAACAATCCCTTCGCTCTGGGTGCCGGGGGGGGGATCTTTGCTAGCAGAGCTTCGCAGCCTTCTGCTGTTGGCGCTGATTGCATGGGAGCAGTGTGCTTTGCCCCGGTGCTGTGCAGAGCAGCGGGGATGGCAGCGCTGAGCCTTGCAGGCTTCCAAGCGTGGTGACAGCCGTGACACAGCCGCGTGTGACAGCCTCCAGGCTCTGGGGAGAGGAACAGAGCAGGCAGCACCAAGATGCTGCTGCAGCAAGCCTTGCTTTGCTGCGGGGATGGGGATGTAGGCCAGCATCCTCCTGAGCACTGGCACATCACGGAGGGGACATGCTTTGTGTCCTCTCCCATTGCATGGGGACCTTGCAGCTCATGGCTGCGGTGCTGCCTCGCTCCCAAGCTACATAAACACGCGGGAGTCTCCCTGCCCACCCACTCTGTCATTCTCTGCTTTTGCTGAGCTGTCACCAAAATTCACCACCCCGAGGTCCTGCTGCCCCGTGTGCACCCAGCACCTGCCCACAGGCACCGAAACCCCAGCGGTGACTGCAGCCTTTGCTCACACCTCCTGGCACCTCTGCCAGAGGGCTTTCTGCCTTCCTCCCCGTGAGCATCCCATGGACAGCAAGGAGTCATGGGAGGACCTCAGTGGTTTGAATAAGATCAGAACATCCACCCTACTCAAAACCCAGCAGATTTGCATGGGTTGGCTGTTGTCACATCTGTTTTATTCTCTCTCCTCCCCTGTTTTCAGTGAAATGTGGGATTTTCATTGCAAGTCTTTACAGCTGTGGTTTTGTTACGGCCATTGCAGTCTTTGGGATGGCTCTTGGGTAGGGAAATCCACAATAGAATTGTGGGAGTCGGGGATGAGCAGAGGCTGGAGGCTTTGGTTTGCGTGCTTGGTCGTGTTGGGATGCTTCGTGTCACATCCCCTAGTGTACAGGGTCAGAGCAGGGGACAGGAGGACAGGGAACACGGTGTGCATGCCCAGCGAGCTGCTGGCTGCAGGAGCACAGTGCTGACCAGCTGCTCTGAAAGCCCCATGCTTGCACCTGGAGCAGCACATGGTGACCAAACAGCTCCAGGTCCCCAGCCTGTGTGTGCTGCTGTCCCCATCCTGCACATTGCCCAGGCGAGTGGGGCACCTGCGGTGCCATCGCCCTGCAGGGGACATGCCACTGCTGTCAGATGAGCTGTATGATAATTGCATCCTGACAAGGTGAGTGCTAATTGCTGCTCCTGCTGTGGATGCTGCCAGGTGGCAGCTGTCACCTGGAAAGTCCCCGCTGCTCCTGGGCGGTCACCAACCGCTGTGACCTGCCTGGATGGCATGTGGCATGGTCACCTGTCTGTAGTCAGGGATTCCTCTTTGAAAATGCCCCCCAAGGGCAACACCTGGGCTGGGAACCTGCTCCCACTGCCACGAATGCAAGGAGCGTGACTGGGACACCCACACACACACAGCTTTTCATTTGCAGCATGCACAGTACTTGGGAGCAGAGTGGAAGGATTTGTTTTTTTTTCTCGTTTCCCTCTGTTTGGTGACAGTTGTTTGCGGAAATCTCCATCTGAGGGGCTTTCCAGTGTGATGTAGTCAGGCTCTGTATGTTGCTTTGGTTCATTGTTTGTTAGCCCTGCTGCATGGATGGAAATTGTGACTTCACTGTAAGGCTCCATCCCTTTAACCACTTTCAAACCTGGCAGGAAAAAGCTTCCTGCAGGAAAACAAAAGCCCGACCCCCGATGTTTTCCTTGACTAGCAGCACCCTGCCGTATGCAGGTGATGCCCAAAGCTGCGGCATCCACTGGGGCCTCCATCCCCGCAGCGATGCAGGTGGTTGGGATTGCGTGGGGACCCCTGTGTCTGCTGAGCTGTGATCGGCACGGCACGAGGACCGCCAGCAGTGCCACCGCATGTGACAGCTCTCGTGGCCCTGAGTCACCCCAGTGCTGCCACTCTCACGGGGCGGGCGCAAGTGGGGCGCGCAGAGGGCAGTGCCTTCACCTGGTGCGGTGCTGCAGTGGGGCCCGCGGTGCCAGCCGGGGGGCAGGAGCGTGACGTGATGTTCCTTGCAGGGATGCCGGGCTGGGAGGTGGGCGGCTGAATGGCGGCCATGGAAGGGAGGGGGCCCTACCGCATCTACGACCCCGGCGGGGGCACGGAGGAGAATGGATCCACGGCTTTCGAGCGGCTGATGGAGGAGAACACCCGGCTGAAGGAGAAGATGCAGGGAATCAAGTCTATCGGTAATCACTGCGCGGTGGATACCAGACCCAGAGGATGGGGTTTGGTTTGTGGGCAGCCTCAACTTTGCAGCCTGTGCGGCATCCATGGGCCTTTTCGCCGTGGGATGTGAGGGACTTGAGACCTTTCTGAGTTCCTGCGGTGTTTTGCAGTTGTGCCACCCCCTTTTTCCTCCTTGTCCCCCTTCTCCCACCCACCCCGTATTTTGCTTTCAGTCCCGTGACCCAGCTTCTGCTTTTGAGTCCTGCTTCAGCAGCCAAATGTGGAACTCCCTCCTGATCCCCGTGACCGGGGCTCACGCTGTTTACTGCCCCAAGGCTTGCAGCCTTGACTGTACATTACCCAGGCTTAAATTGAGCTGTTGTGGGAGGTGCAGAAATGCAGTATTGATGTTCCACCTCCTGAAACCAATCCTCCATGCATCAGTATGAGGAACCTGCGGCTGTGAGCCACAAAGACAGCTTGGCCCCGGGGATTTGTTCAGGAGGAGATGTTCCTGGGTGAAAAACGGACCTCGTACCCAAGTAGGGGGATTGGTGCTGATGGCTGGGGCTGCAGCAGTGCGGGCACTGGGGGTAGGGGGGATCATCCTTGCGGAGTACCCTTGGTGAGCATCCTCCTGCTGCCCCCCAGGAGAGCTGCTGGAGGAGTCCCAGGTGGAGGCATCCAAGCTGCGGCAGAAGGCGGAGGAGCTCGTGAAGGACAACAAGATGCTGATAGCATCGTCCGCGTTGGAGGAGCTGGTGGAAACTGGAGGTTGGAGATGGAGCTCACTGAGTGGGGGGAACCTGACAGCCCAGGAGCTGAGCTCGGGGCAAGGCAGAGAGTGTGAAGGGGGTTTTCATGAGGGGCTGACATGTGCCCGTTCTCCCCTCTTGCAGCCGCCTGCCCTGAGCCCAGCTCTGCCCTGGCTGCCCCCGGCAGTGCCCAGCCGGATACAGGAACGCGGAAATCCCCAAGTGTGAGTGTTGAAAGTGGGGCTGAGCAGAAGGGGGGATGCACCGGGGGCTGTGCCACTCCCAGCTGGGGCTGACCACGCTGCTCCCATTGCAGGGCTCCTCATCGGAGTTTGAGGTGGTGGCTGTGGAAGCACAGGGCTGTCCCCAGGACAGCGGCAGAGCGGTGAGTGCTGGGGCGTGGGCAGGAGGAACTGCACGGCTCAAGGTTTCTCATGGTGCACAGCGGGCTCGGGGGCAAGGTGCACACCGATGTGTCTGTCATGCGCTGTGACAATGACAGTGACAGCCCAAGGAGCTGGATGCTTCGGTGTTCCCCTCTAAGAGCCAGTGGGAGGACCAGTGCCATGCACCACTGCTGGCAGGGCCTGCCCCAACCCAGGCACAGTGTGTGCTGTTTGCTGAATGTCCCCTTGGCTGGCACTGTCCCCTCCATCTCCTGCAGCTTTATGTGCTCTAGAAGGGGCGAGGGCAGGGACAGTGACACCAGCATTACAGCCATACCCTGCCTCACCATGCCATCCCAGGGCCATGCCCTGCAGCACACCCTCCTGGGGCAGTTTCAGGGCAGTTATCTCTGGGCACAGGGCATGGGGACAGGCTGTGACAGGAGGGGATGCCCAGGGAATTCCCGAGGGCGGGTATGAGTCAGTGGGGCTGGGAGTGGTGCAGTGAAGGTGTGCCAACCTGTTCCCAGCGCAGAGTCAGCCAGGTCAGGCTGTGTTGTGCCAGCATTGCCACAGGTCTCCTAGGTGATGCCACAAAAAGAGGAGGATGAGCCCATTGGGGACACCCCATGTGCGTTGGTGGGGGTGTGCCGTGACGCCGCAGGGTGTGCCCAATGCGCGCTCCCCAGGGCAGCATTAAATCCCGCGGTGCGCCGCGGACACGCAGAGCCATGCGGGAGGACGAGGGGAAGGAGCGGGCACCCTGAGCAGGGGGTGATGCAGAGCTTCGTGCAGGAGCTGGAGCCGCTGCCCCACGAGGACGCCAACCTTCTGCCACAGCTGCAGCAGCTGGAGAGCACGCTGAGCGGCTGCACCCGCGAGGCCAGCAAGGACCAGGTCTTCGTGCGCATGGGCTACATGGCCTCTGAGCTGAAGCGCCTGGCCTCCAAGGTGCACAAGAACGAGCAGAGGACGTCCTTCCTGCAGGTGGGTGAGGCGTGGATGTTTATTTCTCCGCTTTTTTTTTTTTCCCTTTTTTCCACTTGGTGGAGTTGGGCACCCGCCTGCAGCTGGGAATGACAGAGGTTCTTGTGCCTGGTGGGCATCCCGGTAAAGGCAGGATGCTGGGTGCAGGGGGATCCTCACACTGCTGTTATTCACCTCGTAGACGCTGTGCGAGACACTGCACACTGAGAACAAGGAGCTGCGAACCAAGCTGGAGAGGGACCTGGAGCAGAGAAACCAAGCACTGGAGAAGCTCAGGTAAGGGCAGCCGGCATTGGGGAGGTGGATGGGGCACCCTGGGGGTTTCTCCCCACTGACCCCAGGGGTCTCTGCCCGCAGGTGTGAGAACCAGGAGCTGCGGAGGATGGTAACTCTTAGCAACCAGGAGAGCGCAAAGAGGGAGGCAGCCGAGCAGCAGCAGGTGTGGGGAGAGCACGGACCTCAGGCAGGGCTGGGCAGGGGCCAGGCAGAAATGCCTATGGCCTAGTCTTAGTTCTGTCCAGTTTGTAACAGTAGGACTGGTGCGACTTCTCAGAGTGTTGAGGGGAGAGGTTGGTGATGGAGAGGGAAACGGCTTGCAGAAGCCTTGAGGTCCCTGTGTGTGCATTGCAGCAGAGCGGGGTGGTGGTGGAGAAGGCAGCGGGCAGAGGAGAGCTGGAGGCCAAGGAGAAGAAGGTGAAGATCTTGGAACATCAGCGCCGGGAGGTGAGGATGAGGCTGGGACCGAGGCACAGCCCATAGGAGAAGCGGGGTTTGGGCTGCGGAGGCACAGGGTGGGCTCCTGCAAACAGCACTCTGTGCCCACAGCTGCTGGAGGTGAACAAGCAGTGGGACCAGCACTTCCGAGCCATGAAGCAGAAGTATGAGCAGAAGGTAGGGCTTGGGGCTCAGGGTGCACACCTCTGCTGGGCACAGGGGATGCTCTGAGGAGACCCAGAGTGGGGAAGGGAGTTGGGGCCACCCCAACATCCTCTCATTCCCTGCTGGCAGATGACAGACCTACACCAGGAGCTGGCTGAGGCACGGCGGGCGCTGACTGAGCTGGAGTCAGAGCGGGAGCAGAAGCAGAGGGATTTTGACCGCAAGCTGCTTCTGGCCAAATCCCGGATCGAAACGGAGGAGGCAAGTACCCTGGGAAGAGCAGTGGGCGGCTGCCAACCCCATCACCCTTCCCTGGCTGACCCCATCCCTGCAGGCAGAGAAGGACCGGCTGGGCATGGAGGTGCGGGACCTGCAGCAGAGGATGCGCTTCCTGCAGGAGCAGCTGGTGCCGGTCACCAGACAGAGGGAGTACCAGGAGAAGGAGATCCAGCGGCTGAACAAGGTAGGGAGCTGCAGAGTGGCCCCTGCCACCGTCTTGCTGCGGGGTGACAGCATCAGATGATGCCCACCCCATCCCCATGGGCTCTCCAGGGATGCAACCCCAGAGATGTCACCCACTCTAACTCGCAACCCTCTCCCTCTCCAGGCACTGGAGGAGGCCCTGAACGTCCAGGCCTCCCCCCCACCCATCTTCGCTGGCACTCTGGAGCCGGCCGGGAAGGTGCCACCACAGGAGCTGCTGACCCAGAATGAGCTGCTCAAGCAGCAGGTAGGGACAGAAGGGGTGGGAGAGAGAGCAGAGCACAGTGTCCTGCAGTCCTTCACCAGAGGGGCCATGATGGCACCATGCGTGCCCAAGGCTTGGCACGGACACTGGGGTTAGGGACCATAACACAGCGACCGGGTGCACCCAGCGCTCTGCCTTCCACCAGGTGAAGATCTTCGAGGAGGACTTCCAGCGGGAGCGGAGTGATAGGGAGAGGATGAATGAGGAGAAGGAGGAGCTGAAACAGCAGCTAGAGAAGCTGCAGAAGCAGCTGGCCGTGTCCAACAACCAGGTGAGCAGCACTGCACCCTTCATGGACGAGCTGGAGATGCTCGTCCCCAGTGTCACAGCCTTGTCACACACCTCAGAGCAGGGGATGAGGAGGGACAGAGGGGACAGAGCAGTGGTTTTGCTGCCACTTGTCCCTGCCAGAGCCCGATGCAAGGGCTGGAGTTTGTTGGGTGGGTGGCACTGCCCTCCCATCCTTCCTGGCACAGAGATCTCCCCAGCCCAGCTGTGCCCATGGGGAGGGGTTTAGGGCTCTCCTCTCTGCCCCCTGTACTTTCCCTGTGGGTCTGGTTTGGGGCACTGCAGCATTTCCTTCCCCATGCTCTGCACTAACCCCTCGCCCCCAGCTGCGTGCCTCCAAGGACGACTGCCAGAGGGAGAAGGAAGAGAAGGAGAAGCTGAAGAAGATGCTGAAACAGCACAAACAGGTGAGATGGGGGAAAGCGCTTCTCGGTGGAGGGGCTGGCACGAGATTGGGGCTGGGACTGCTCTGGGCTGCCCCCGAGCTCTCAGCATCTCTGCTGGCCCCCCACAGGCTTCTGGAGAGCGGCTGCACCCCGACCCAGTGCCAGGACCGCTGGGCCCCACATGCCCCGTGTACCAGTACCAGTACAGCCCCCCCATGCCTCACCCCATGTACCATGGCTATGACGAGTGGCAGCAGATCCGCTACCCGCCAGCACTGCAGGGCGAGCACGCGCCGGGACAGAACTTCCACCATTATTCCCCGGTGAGGACAATGGGGAGCACAGAGCAGGTCTGGGGCTCGTGATGCACATGCACAGTCATTCATTGTTTCCATTCCCATCTCTTCCAGCCGGAATTCCCCTGGCGCCCGCCCTGCGCCATGGCCCGCAGCCAGAATGCCACAGCAGTGCCCGGGGTGAAACCCGTCCCCAAGGACATGGGTAAGGCTGAGCCCAGTGGAGGGGATCCCTTCAGATCCCATGGGTTTGAGCATCCAGTGCCATAAGGGGGAGTGGGAATGGGTGGTGTGGGCTGGACCCTGAGGGCGGCATCCCACTGCTGTCCTGCACCACATCCCCCTGGGGGCCTGCAGCACGTCCCGGCCTCCTGTCCCCGTGTCACACAGCCAGAGTGGTGGCTGAGAAGCAGTGCTGACACCACGCCGTGTCCTTTGTGTCCCAGACCAGGCAGGTCCTGCGCTGCCGTGATGCTGAGGAGCGGCGTCACTGTGCTGCGATGCGGGCTGACGGCAGAAGAGAAGCAGGATGTGTGTGTGTGCCCGTGTACGTAGAGCTAGGACCTTCCTCCGGCTGATTGCCCGCTGCGTCTGCATACGGTGGATGCACACCTGAGGCCGGAGAGGCCGCAGTGGTGGCAGAGGGACTGCGGGTGGCACGGCCATCTCCTTCCACCTGAAGGATTGGGATTGGGATCTTGAGCCAGGAAGAGGAGCGGCGCTCCTTCTGTTCCCAGAGCATCTCCACCAGCGGTCCCCTCCTGGCGCTGGGAGCACCCGTGGCCAGATGGATCCCGCACTGAGGGTGCTTGGTGATGTATTTATTTAAGGACTGGAACTGAATTTGTTTTCATTCTAAAAGTGTGTTTTCGCCGGAAGAGCCTCGATGCAGGACTCGAGGTGGGAGTTGTCTCGGACTGTTTGCCCAGATTTGTTCAGATGTAGCCACGTGTCCAGAGCAAAACATGAACCCAGTCGCTGCACAAGCAGTCAACATTCATTTGTCTGAGCCCTGCCCAGCCCTGGGCTCAGCCCCACGCTTCCCCCTGCTCCCTGGGGGCCAATCCTGCTCCAGGAAAACAAAGCTGGAGGGGAAAAAATACAACCGTCGGTGTCATGCGCACGCCAGTAGCAGCTGTGCTTGTTTCTAAGTGCTGCTCGGCAGCGCTCCTCCTGCCTGGCTGCTGCCTGTTATTTTTCCCTTCTGTTCTCTGGACTGAAACCCGAGCGCTTGCCCCGCTCAGTGACCCAGCGCGAGGGCGGCCAGGAGGAGGCTGGGCTCAGCCCACAGCACTCAGAGCTGTAGTGATAAATGTGTGTGTGCTGTAATTAATAAACACACGGAGATTTCCAGCTGGAGACGCTTCACTCTGGCTGGGGGGGGGGGGGGTGCAGCTGTCATCCCCTTGGGAGGCATTGACCACATCCCATACCACATCCCACCCTGTGGAGGTGACAGGGAGCAAGCGGGACAGCGCGGTTGCAGAGCCTTTATTTGGCATTGCTGTGGGGTTGGAGCATTTGGGGCCAGCCCCTGGGGCTGGGAGAGGAGCACATCCCTGCACAGCGCGGGCAGCCTGAATGCACCAAAGGGCTGCACCACGCCCAGGCGGGATCGGGCCAAGCCCACCCCATGGTGGGGGCTTTCAGGCCAGGCCTTCATGGAGATGTGGTCCTCTGCTCCCCAGGGCCGGGTCGAGGGCTGCAGGGGGGTGAGCTGTGGGGCTACTGGCCCCGCTGCTGCCGCATGTAGGCGATGATGTCGTTCTTGACGGTGGCGATGTTGGCGCGGTGGTACCAGCGCATGACGGGCACGCCGTCGGTGCCCACCAGGAACTTCTCGAAGTTCCACTTGATGTCGTGGTTCCTCAGCGGCTCCCAGAAGAGGTTCTTGGGGTTGCCGAACTCCTCCGCCACCGGAGGGCAGGAGTTCTGCAAAGCGGAGGGGATGCATCAGTGCTGCGTGACCCCAAAATCTGGGTGCTGCCCCCTACCCTTGGCACAGCACCCACCTTCAGGAAGCTGTAGACCTTCTGCTCCTTGGCCCCGTTCACATCCCCTTTCTGGAAGAGTTGGAAGTTGGGGACGAAGCCACCTCCTGGCCGCACATACCTGCGGGGGGAGATGTGACACATGGGGACCCCAAACGTCATCCGCAGGATGGGCAGGAGATGCCAAAACCTCATCCCCATGTTGGGCAGGGGACCCCAAAACCTCATCCCCCAGCTGGGGATGAGCCCTCCCCCGTTCCCACAGCCTTTCCATACCCCGCCTTTCTCATCCCTGCTACTCACTTCAGCGCGGGGAGGATCTCAGAGTTCTGGCCGGGCTCCTGCTTCCCGAATTGGTTGGAGGGGAAGCCCAGGACAACAAGTCCGTAGGGCCCCAGCTCATTTTGTAGTGCATTCAGTTCTGCATGCAAAGAGCCGGGGGTGAGTTAGGGGAACCTAGGCTCTTTGCATCGGTGTCACCCCATCCCTAGGGCAGGACAGCTACGGGTCCTTACCGAGGTACTGCAGGGTGAGCCCTCAGTACGTGGCCACGTTGACGAAGAGCACCATCTTCCCCGCGTACTTTCGGAAGGGGATGTACTCGTCCCCATCGATGGTCAGCGCCCCGTAGTCGTAGATGGTGCCCCGCACGGAGTCGTAGCATTTCACCTATGGGGAGCGGGCTGTGGGGCCGGGCTGGGGGCCGTCACGGTGCCACGACAGCGTCGGCCACCACGCAGGACACGAGGGACGTGTGACGGCAGCAGGGTGGGTGCCGTGTGGAGGTGCACGCGCTCGTGCAGATGCGTGCAGACCCATCTCACAGAAGCGGCTGCTGCAGCCCGGGGATGTTTACCCGCCCGCAGAACCCCGGGAAGGCGAAGAGGGCAGCCAGCAGCCGGGCGTGCCAGCGCGGGGAGGACAACGGCGCTCCCCCGGGGACGCGGCGCCGCGGGACGGACGCATGGCGCTGAGCGGGGGACGGCCCCGCTCGGAGCCGCGCGGTGCGGGGGTTAACGCGGGGAGCGGGCGGCTGTGCCCACCGCAGCGCCCGGCACCGTAAGGAGCTATTTGGGGAGCTGGCAAGGGACAGAGTCACGGCGCGCTCCGCCGCTCCGGGGCCGGATCCTGCCGCCTTCCGCGCACCCAGCACTGGGAGCACCGCCCAGCCCAGACAGCGCAGTGGGGGCACAACGCTCTGCCCCCCCCCTCTCCCCGCGCTGCCCCCACGCACCCACCCACGGCCCCGCACCCCTTACCTTCTCCCTCTCCTGGCCTTGCCCCAGCGGGACGAGCCCGGCCAGCAGCACGGCCAGCACGCAGGCGGCTCGGCACCCCATGTCGGGGGCGGGCGGGGGGTGCGGGGACCCCCGGGACAGCGGCACGGAGGGGCTCGCTCTCACCGCCTTCTGCCCGCACCCGGTCCAGCGCCGGGGAAATAGCGGCGGGGCCGCGGGGCCGGGCCAAGCGCCGGCCGGGGGGGGGG